>NC_069500.1:30522061-30677061 GCF_027579735.1 Bombina bombina | reverse complement strand
GGTATAAGGTAGCCGTAACAAAAGTTTCAGAGCAGGGGTTCTGCATTCTCTATTTCACCTTATGAATCATTTACCCATAATAATAGGTTTCTGGGCAACTTTTCTTTTGTGGTTTGTAAAGTCCCTAAAAAGAAGAAATAAACATAATACAGATAAAAATGATTGTGCTTATGAGATTGTAACCACTATTTGTGGGCGTATTATTATTGATGTTGAGAATGCAGTATAGTTCCCTTATTCTAGTCTGTTTGGACTATATATGCTTTTTATGGTTGCATTGGACATAACTTTCCCTTGGGCAATTAAGGGGAATTTTATCTAATAGTTTGGCTTACTTTGGAAATGGGGAATATATAGGCATAGACATGAAGACTACATTTAGTCAAAATTAAAGGGACATAAATCTCAAAAAAAATAATTCAGGATTCAGATAGAACATTCATTTTAAACAACTGTTTTAATTTACTTCTATTACTTTAATTCTCCTTGTTCCTTGGTATCTTTTGTTGAAAAGCAGGGATGTAAGCTCAGGAGAGTGCACATATCTGGAGCACTATTTGGCAGCAGTTTTGCAAGAATGGTATCCATTTTCAAGAGCACTATATGGCAGCATTATTTTCTGCCATGTAGTGTTCCATAAACCTACCTAGGTATCTCTTTAACACAGAACATGGGAATAAAGCAAATTTGATAACAGAAGTTAATATGAAACTATTTGTTTGCTCTGAATCACAAAATAATTTTTTGGAGTTTCATATCTTTTTAAATGTTCCTGATTTCAATAATGCAAATATTTTGTTAAACTTTCATTTATAAAAAGCTACCTCTTGATCTCAGTCTTCTTTGTTTAAACTCCTTTCCATTTCAAAGCTTCCGGGGTAGTCTCCATTTTTCTATATTTAAGTTTTTTTCCCATTTTAATTTGTACGTTTTGTAACATTTTGAAGACATTTTGGTGATGTAGGTACACAATGAGATGGAAGCTGCATCATGAAGGAGAGTCATTAGGAGCTTGAGGATGAGCTCATGGTTGGGTACAAATCATTTGCACAATTTTAAGTTGCAGTAAGTTTTTCATTGTGTTTTATTGAATAAAGGGTTTTATGACAAACACTGCTGCCATATCCTGCACAACCTTATTATGATCTAATTTATAGGAGCTAGGTTTTAATAAGGGGGGGGGGCAGAGAGCAAATGTAATGTAATAATAGTAAATTAGATTTGTTTTGCTTTTGATTCATGTCTCTTATATATTTTATTTTATATTTTGAATTGGTGTGTAAATAAAGAAATTAAAAAATTAGATTTTTTTTTTTTTTTTTAAATATGGATTAAAAGAGTTTAATTTTAACTTTCCTTAAAAAAAATAAAAAAAATCTAATTTTAATTAATATTAATTTTAAGATATTTCTTGTAAATCTGCACACCAAGATCCTAAATACGACCAAAGTCTCAAGATTATCTTATACTTTCCTTTCTTATATATTGCCTGTAACAATCTTGAATTTGTCTGGAGAGATTTGAAAAGAAAAAAAAAACAGATTCTTGAGAAATTATTTTTTTCTGCAGAGTAGGTGGGGAAAAAAACCCTTATATTTCCAATACACTGTTAAGAAAGAAACTGAAAATAAAAAAAAAATAAAAAAAATAGTTTATTAAGGATTGCTCACATTTAAACGCATGTATGTCCGTTGGGGGTGAGAGAAAAGAGTATAATCTCTCTTAATGTGGTGTTTTATTTTCCAGTTATTGAAGGTAGGAAAAGGTTGCATTGCAGACCAGTTAGCCTTAATTTGTCTCAATGGAATATAAGCTGTCCCTGTGGAGGCATACATGTTGGGGGCTAGTGCGAAGTTAAAGTCCCCCCCCCACAAGAACTGGACCTTTGGCAATATCAAGAAGTTGGTTAAAAGCATGTTTCAAGGAAGATGGTGCTGGACGATGGGGGGCATAGATATTCATAATTGTGAGAAATCTACCGAAATATAAAATCAAATCAAAAACATACCTTAACTATTAAATGTACATTGAATAAGTTCAAATGAGGTTCTTTTTCTAAATCAGATACAGGCACCATTTTTCTTGGTTGAACTTGAACTCAAATAGTCTTGGTCATAGTATAATTTAGACAAAGTGGGCTCTATTGATAAATGTGTTTCCTGGGTTTAAAACATGTCTAAATATGATCAAAGACTCAAGATTATCTTATAGTTTCCATTCTTATATATTACATGTAACAATCTTGGATTTGGAGAGATTTGAAAAAAAAAACCTAGAAAAACAGTTTCTTGAGAAATTACTTTTCTAGTTGGGGAAAAAAACCCTTACATTTCCAATACACTGTTAAAAAAGCAACCAAAAAAAAAGTTTATTCCCACTGTCTTGTTATTAATATGGGGATGATTAAATAAATATCAAGTTGCTTTAAAGAGTAAATGTAATTTATGACTCTATAGTATATAAAGTCACCGTTATTATACACGCGGTCTATTAAGATTTAATCTTGCACCTACACGTTTGCAAGAAGAATTAATAGAAAAGCGGTATTTAGAGCTCACAGGATAGTGCGCTTATTATAAGTTGAAAGTAATTTTTTATGCGCAAGAGAAATCTGATGCGCACGAACCTCTGGACTTTGAATACTGCAGCCATGTAACTTCTTCTCCCCATGGACTTCAATGGAGAGCACTGAATGCAAAAAAACACCCATTGCTTCCTCGCTAACCTGACCTCTTTTAACCAAGTGTGCTAAATCCAACATGATTTATGAATATTTTACATTCCAGTGTTTCTCACATAGGAGAAATGTTTTTTATATATATATGATAATTGTTTTATAATATATATACTGTATATATATACTATTCCGATCAGCCAATAGAATGCAAGCTCAATCTGATTGGCTGATCCGATCAGCCAATCAGATTGAACTTGAATCTGATTGGCTGATTCAATCAGCCAATCAGATTTTTCCTACCATTATTCCGATTGGCTGATAGAATCCTATCAGCCAATCAGAATTCGAGGGATGCCATCTTGGATTACGTCATTTAAAGGAACCTTCATTCGGACTTAGGACGTCGGTGAAGAAGGATGGCTCCGCGTCGGCTGCTTCAAGATGGACCCGGTCCGGATGGAAGAAGATAGAAGATGCCGCCTGGATGAAGATGTCTGCTGGTCCGGATTTCCTCTTCTGCCCTGATAGGATGAAGACTTCGGACCCTCTTCTGGACGAATCAGTGATACCCGGCTGGGTGAAGATCAGGTAGGAAGATCTTCAGGGGCTTAGTGTTAGGTTTTTTAAGGGGGGTTTGGGTGGGTTAGATTAGGGGTATGTGGGTTGTAATGTTGGGGGGGGTATTGTATGTTTTTTTTTTAAAGGCAAAAGAGCTGTTTACTTTGGGGCATGCCCCGCAAAACGACCTTTTAAGGGCTGGTAAGGTAAAAGAGCTGTTAACTTTTTATTTTAGAATAGGGTAGGGCATTTTTTTATTTTAGGTGGCTTTGTTATTTTTTTAGGGGGCTTAGAGTAGGTGTAATTAGTTTAAAATTCTTGTAATCTTTTTTTATTTTTTGTAATTTAGTGTTTGTTTTTTTGTAATTTAGTTTAGTTGATTTAATTGTAGATAATTGTAGGTAGTTTAGTTAATTAATTTATTGATAGTGTAGTGTTAGGTTTAATTGTAACTTAGGTTAGGATTTATTTTACAGGTAATTTTGTAATTATTTTAACTAGGTAGCTATTAAATAGTTAATAACTATTTAATAGCTATTGTACCTAGTTAAAATAAATACAAAGTTGCCTGTAAAATAAATATAAATTCTAAAATAGCTACAATATAATTATTCGTTAAATTGTAGCTATATTAGGGTTTATTTTACAGGTAAGTATTTAGCTTTAAATAGGAATAATTTATTTAATAAGATTTAATTTATTTTGTTAGATAAAAATTATATTCAACTTAGGGGGGTGTTAGTGTTAGGGTTAGACTTAGCTTTAGGGGTTAATACATTTATTAGAGTAGCGGCAAGGTCCGGTCGGCAGATTAGGGGTTAATAAGTGTAGGTAAGGTAGCAGCGACGTTGGGGGGGGGCAGATTAGGGGTTAATAAATATTATGTAGGTGTCGGCGATGTTAGGGGCAGCAGAATAGGGGTACATAGGGATAATGTAGGTGGCGGCGGTGTGCGGTCGGTAGATTAGGGGTTAAAAAAAATTATTAGAGTGGCGGCGATGTGGGGGGACCTCGGTTTAGGGGTACATAGGTAGTTTATGGGTGTTAGTGTATTTTAGAGCACAGTAGTTAAGAGCTTTATGAACCGGCGTTAGACCAGAAAGCTCTTAACTCCTGACTTTTTTCTGCGACTGGAGTTTTGACGTTAGAGTTCTAACGCTCACTTCATACACGACTCTAAATACCAGCGTTAGAAAGATCCCATTGAAAAGATAGGATACGCAATTGACGTAAGGGGATCTGCGGTATGGAAAAGTTGCGGCTGGAAAGTAAGCGTTAGACCCTTTCCTGACTGACTCTAAATACCAGCGGCCGGCCAAAAGCAGCGTTAGGACCCCTTAACACTGGTTTTGATGGCTAATGCAGAACTCTAAATCTAGGCGATTGTGTTTGGTGCACATTTTCTTAACCCCTTACCTTTTACTCTAGGTCTTTAGTGGGGCAAAACAGACGAACAAAAATTACATTTGCAGTCACGTTTACTTTCAGCTTGAAATACAACGCTTTAGTAAGCATGGTCGCATTATTGATCTCATAGCTCGCAATATGCTTAGTGCACCACTTGTGTATATATATATATATATATATCCAAGCAGTTTCCAGGTCAGCCCACCAAGAGACAACAGCCTGGGTGCAAATATAAATAGCATATATGAACAAAGGTAGATGCACTCTCAGGTCTTCCACGATTTACTTTATTGTAACGTTTTCGGGGTTCACAACCCCTTCATCAGCATAAAACAACAAGCCAAACTCAAACAATTTATAGTGCTTTAACAAACCACTCACCAAACAGGTGTTGCTCCAAAGTGCGCCAAACATTGAGTGTGGAACGCATCTTGCATTCCACTGTGCTAAAGCCTACCGGAAGTGCTATGATCTCACTTCCGGTATCGCGGCTACATGATATTAAAGTGTAAATATTACAATTCCACATCTACTTAATCAACTAAGTGTGTATTGAACAAAAAGTGACACAAACTAAGGACTACATAAAAAATTAGTTAGAATATTACGTTAAGTGGCCAAAGTGCTATTAACGATCAGCTATTCTAGTGCTATTGTGTACACAGTAACTATGGTGATTTGTGTACACAATAGCACTAGAATAGCTGATCGTTAATAGCACTTTGGCCACTTAACGTAATATTCTAACTAATTTTTTAAGTAGTCCTTAGTTTGTGTCACTTTTTGTTCAATACACACTTAGTTGATTAAGTAGATGTGGAATTGTAATATTTACACTTTAATATCATGTAGCCGCGATACCGGAAGTGAGATCATAGCACTTCCGGTAGGCTTTAGCACAGTGGAACGCAAGATGCGTTCCACACTCGATGTTTGGCGCACTTTGGAGCAACACCTGTTTGGTGAGTGGTTTGTTAAAGCACTATAAATTGTTTGAGTTTGGCTTGTTGTTTTATGCTGATGAAGGGGTTGTGAACCCCGAAAACGTTACAATAAAGTAAATCGTGGAAGACCTGAGAGTGCATCTACCTTTGTTCATATATATATATATATATATATATTTATATATATTGTATCGCTGTATCCTATCGCCGTACTCATAGACGAGCTGCGGAATGAGGATGTCCAGATACAGTCTTGACAAAGGTCCCTGTGAGGACCGAAATGTTGACTGAACCCTTGTTGATGAAATACTAATAAAAACAATGTTTATTAAGTCCTGTAAGTGCCTCTTCTTTCTTTGAAGTTTCTACCTATCTGCCATAGAGAGCACCCAGGCAATTCACCAATACAGTGAGTGCTTGGAACCCAGAACTACTACATATATATACAGTATATACACACACACACACACACACACATATATATATATATATATACGTTGATTGGAGTAGCCGTGTTAGTCCAGAGATTTAGATATCAAAATATCCAAGATTGTTATTTTGATATATATATATTTGGTTTATCTCTAGTTTGTGATAGTTCTGATTGAATTTGGTAAGATTTTGGGTTTTGTTTTTGTTGTTTTTCTAAATGTGTAAGTTTAGTTGCTAGAGAGGTGTAGTAGTCTTTATTTTGTTTATGCTGACATAATGTTGTTTTGACAAGTCCCTGCCTAATATAACATTTATAAGCCTGACAATTATTTACTACTGAGGTCGAACTTGGTTTATTGAGATCAAAGAACATATCAGTAATTTTGGTTATAGATTGAACCTCACCATAAACAGGGAATCATTTTGTCTCCACCCGCGACTACCTATGGGCTTAGTGGGCCAAGTAAATAAACTAAGGACCATAGCATGGTCCGACCATACGGTATGAGATATTTTAGAGTCGACTAGCTATCAGCTAGATTACGAATATTGCGTTATAAGGGAAAAAGCATTGTTATGCTTCATAACGCTGCTTTTTTCCCTAACGCCGCTATTACAAGTCTTGTAGGTATAGGTGTACCGCACATCTTTTTGGCCGTCACGCAACGTGTACCGCACTTTAAAAAAAGTCCTTTTTCAATGGGACTCCCATAGCTCCGGTATTACGAGTTTGGCTAAGAGGCCAAAAAGTGAGCGGTACACTCTATACTAACAAGATTCGTACCGCCATCTAAAGTCAGTAGTTATGAGTTTTACGTTACACAGCTGTAATATAAAACTCATAACTAAACTGCTACAAAGTACACTAAACACCCATAAACTACCTATTAACCCCTAAACAGAGGCCCTCCCGCATCGCAAACACTAAAATAAAATTATTAACCCTTAATTTGCCGCTCCGGACATCACCGCCACTAAAAACAATTATTAACCCCTATTCCGCCGCTCCCCGACATCATCACAACTATAATAAACCTATTAACCCCTAAACTGCCACCCTCCCGCATCGCAAACACTATTTAAAGATTATTAACCACTAAACCGTAAGCCCCCCACAGCGAAATATACCTAAATAAATTATAAACCCCTAAACCTCTGACCTCCCACATCACTAACTCTACATAAATATATTAACACCTAAACCTAACCCTAACATAACCCTAAGCCTAAGTCTAACCCTAACACCCCCTAACTTAAATATATTAAAATAAATCTAAATAAACCTTACAATTATTACCTTAAAAAAAAACCTAAGCTAGCTACAATATAAATAATAGTTACATTGAAGCTATCTTAGGTTTTATTTTTATTTCACAGGCAAGTTTGTATTTATTTTAAATAGGTAGACTAGTTAGTAAATAGTTATTAACTATTTACTAATTACCTAGTTAAAATAAATACAAAGTTACCTGTGAAATAAAACCTAACCTGCCTTACACTAAAAACTAACATTACAATAAAATAAAATTAATTAAATTATTAAAATACAATTTTCTAAATTACAAAAAAAAAATAAACACTAAATTACAAAAAATGAAATTATCAAAAATAAAAGCGAATTACTCCTAATCTAATAGCCGTATCAAAATAAAAAAGCCACCCAAAATAAAAAAAACCCTAGCCTACACTAAACTGCCAATGGCCCTTAAAAAGGACTTTTGTTGGGCATTGCCCCAAATAAATCAGCTCTTTTACCTGTAAAAAAAAATACAAACATCCCCCAACAGTAAAACCCACCACCCAACCAACCAACCCCCCCCCCCAAATAAAAACCTATCTAAATAAACCTAAGCTAACCATTGCCCTGAAAAGGGCATTTGTATGGGCATTGCCCAAACCCTAAGCTAAAAAAAAAAACACCCAAAAAAACCTTAAAAAACCAAACACTAACCCTGACGATCCACTTACAGTTATCGAAGTCCGGACATCCATCCTCATCCAGACGGCAAAGTCATCATCCAGGTGGCAAGAAGTCTTCATCCGGGTGGCCTCTTCCATCTTCAGCCAGCAAAGTCCTCATCCAGACAGCAAGAAGTCTTCATCCAGACGGCATCATCTATCTTCATCCAGCGCGGAGCGGGTCCATCTTCAAGACAGCCGGCACGGAGCATCCTCTTCTTATGATTGTTGCTGGAAAATGAAGTTTCCCTTTAAGTGACTTCATCCAAAATGGTGAAAGATTTCTATCAGCCAATAGGACCCATTTTTATCAGCCAATAGGAATTTAAGAGGATAAAATCCTATTGGCTGTTGCAATCAGCCAATAGGATTGATCTTTCATCCTATTGGCTTTTCTAATCAGCCAATAGAATGAGATCTCAATCCTATTGGCTGATTGGATCAGCCAATAGGATGAAAGCTCAATCCTATTGGCTGATTGCAACAGCCAATAGGATTTTTTCCCCTTTAATTCTTATTGGCTGATAGAAATCTTTCAGCCAATAGGAATGTAAGGGACGCCATCTTGGATGACGTCACTTAAAGGGAAACTTAATTTCCCAGCGACGATCGTAAGAAGAGGATGCTCTGCGCCGGATGTCTTGAAGATGGACCACTCCGTGCCGGATGGATGAAGATAGAAGATGCCGTCTGGATGAAAACTTCTTGCCGCCTGGATGATGACTTCGCCTGCTGGATGAGGACGGATGTCTGGACTTTGATAACTGTAAGTGGATCATCGGGGGTTAGTGTTAGGTTTTTTTAAGGGTTTTTTGGGTGTTTTTTTTTTAATTTAGGGTTTGGGCAATGTAAAAGAGCCCATACAAATGCCCTTTTCATGGCAATGGTTAGCTTAGGCTTATTTAGATAGGTTTTTATTTGGGGGGGTTGGTTGGTTGGGTGGAGGGTTTTACTGTTGGGGGATGTTTGTATTTTTTTTTACAGGTAAAAGAGCTGATTTCTTTGGGGCAATGTCCCACAAAAGGCCCTTTTAAGGGCCATTGGCAGTTTAGTGTAGGCTAGTTTTTATTTTTATTTTGGAAGGCTTTTTTTTATAGGGCTATTAGATTAGGAGTAATTCGCTTTTATTTTGATATTTTTTTTATTTTTTATTTAGTTTTTTTTTTTGTAATTTAGAAAATTGTATTTTAATAATTTAATTTATTTTATTGTAATGTTAGTTTTTAGTGTAAGGCAGGTTAGGTTTTATTTTACAGGTAAGTTTGTATTTAGTTTTAAATAGGAATTATTTAGTTAATAATTGTAAGGTTTATTTAGCTTTATTTTAATTATTTTTAAGTTAGGGGGTGTTAGGGTTAGAGTTACGTTAGGGTTAGGGTTACGTTAGGGTTAGGATTATGCTTAGGGTTAGGTTTAGGGGTAATATATTTATTTAGTGTAAGTGATGTTGGAGGCCAGAGGTTTAGGGGTTAAAAACTTTAGTATAGTGGTGGCAGATTAGGGGCTAATAACTGTATGTAGATGGCGGCGATATCGGGGGTGGCAGATTAGGGGTTAATAACTGTAATGTAGGTGGCAGAGATATCGGGGGTGGCAGATTAGGGGTGTTTAGACTTGGGGTTTATGTTAGGGTGTTATGTTTATTTGAAATAATTTTTATTGATTTTAAGCAGTAATACAGAGTTCTATTGATTTACACGATCAAGATAAAGTCTTTTTGATACAAATCCGTAACTTCTGTCATGTAAACAGTGTGATACAAAAAAAAACTGTACATCAATGGCCTAGGCCAGGCCCCTCTGCATTCTGCCATTTTTGGGCGTTTACAAACATATATTAAGAAATTTAACTCCCCAACCTTTAAAACTCAACCCCCCACCCCCCTTCTTCCAGGCTGTTACAACATGTCTCCCCCCCTCAAGAGGGTTATTATGTTTCTCTAACCTTCCTCATAACTGCCCCTTACTAAACGGGAAATGTCACCTTTACCTATACTACCAACTTTCTCTACATCTCGCAATCTCTACCACTTGTCCTCTCATAGTCCACCCTGTACTCATAGGTTTTGTACTTCGCCCTTCCCTAACATCCAATAAAACCATATCTTGTTAAACTGCTCCAGCTGACCTTGTGACCATGCCGCCACCTCTGATAAGTGGAAGGTGTCTGCTATTTTATCTGTCACTTCCTGCCATGTGGGTGTCCCTGCCTTCCAGTGTCTTGCGACACATATTCTCAGGCACGTACAAAGGATTCTAATGAAGCTATTGATTGAATTGTTGAAGGGTTTCACCCTATCATGTAGCAATGCCTGTGATATTGTAAGTGTAACTCTTTCATTCAGAAGCTGGCTCACCAGTGTTGACAGTTTAACCCAAAGTGTCTGGACCCTGGGGCAGTCCCACCACATGTGTCTAAATGTCCCTTTCTCCCGACATCCTCTATAGCAGTTACCATCAAATGTTGGCGCATAATGCGCCGTTCTGGTAGGCGTAAGATACCATCTAAATGACACCTTTATAGTATTCTCTCTCAGGTCAGCGCTGATTAAACCCTTTCCTGCATCCCTCAATAAGACCTCCCATTCATCCTTCTCTCTAACTTCGCCAATATCCCTTTCCCATTTCTCCATTAAGGGTGATTTAGTCCGGCCCCTTGCTCCTTGCAGTAGTAAATAAATTTGGGAGATCAGTTTTTTCCCCCTGAATGGGGCCCCTAACATTCTCTCCAAATCAGTAGGTGGTGAATACCGTTGTGTTGACATGTAAGTGTGTATGGATGAACTAACCTGTAAGTATAAGTACCAATGAAGGGGTTCTGGCTCTAATTTGTCTCTGATCTGATTATATGTAAGTAGTTTTGAATTCTGTAGGAAATCTGCCACTCTGTACAAACCTTTGTTTTCCCATTTTCTCACAGACTTCCTCAAGTCTCTAGGTATCAGAAATTTAATGGGTTTCAACAATGACCCTGGTCTACATAGCTGTAATCCTCTCATGGTTTTTATCCATAAACTCAATGCCTCCCTTGTGACCGGTGATTTATATTCTTTAGCTTTCAAAAGCCTCTCTTCGTCCCATATGATATCTGCTGCTCTGTCATTTCCTGCTATTTCTGCCTCTATCTTAGGCCAAATTAGTTCATTGTCACTCTTCCCCATTACAACCAACTGAGCTAGCCTAGAGGCCCTATAGTATTCAGCCAGGTTTGGAACCCCCACTCCCCCCAAGTGTCTGTGTTGTTTTAACACCTGTGCTGCTATCCTAGTCTTACCGTCCCCCCTTAAGAATTTTACTAAATCATCTTGTAAGGTCTCCAGGTCTTTATTTGGGACCCCAATGGGTAAAGCTCGGAAAAGATACATTAATCTTGGGAGTAGGTTCATCTTGATTGCCATCAATCTGCCGTACCATGAAAAGTTCCCTTTTTTCCATTTTACCAGGTCCCCTCTAATGGCTCTGTAAATTGGGAGGTAATTTAACTTGTATAAGTCTGATAAGCTATCGCTCAATTTGACCCCTAGATAGGTGATATGTTTTTTCTCCCCCGCAATATCGAAGTTTAATTCAATTGTCTTTTTCGTGTGTGCTGGTAGACAAATATGCAGTGCTTCGCACTTGGTTGTGTTAATCTTGTACCCCGAAATTGAAGAAAACTCTTCCAAGGTTTTGTATAAGTGTGGGAGTGAATGTAAGGGTCTGGTCAAAGTTAGTAGTACGTCGTCCGCAAACAACATTAATTTATATTCTGATTCTGCCACCCTTATTCCCGCGATGTCTGTCTCGTTCCTGATATAAGAGGCCAGTGGCTCTATGCAAAGGGCGAATATCAGTGGCGACAATGGGCAACCCTGCCGTGTCCCATTTAGGATTGTTATTTGCCTGGAAGTGTGACCCGCCGCCCCTACAACCGCTGTTGGGCCAGAATAAATGCCCCTAAGTGCTTGTACAAAAGTCCCCTTGAACCCCATATCCGTCAGTACTTTAAACATGAAACTCCAGTCTACCCTGTCAAACGCTTTTTCTGCGTCTAGTGACAGGAATAGAGCTGGAGTCCCCACTGCGCTCACATAATCTATCAAAGTGATAGCTCTTCTAACGTTATCTGGGGCTTCTCTATTTTGTATAAAACCCACCTGATCTTGGTGGATCAATGTGGGTAAAATCACCTTTAATCTATTTGCCATTATTTTGGTAAAAATTTTGATATCATGATTTAATAGGGAAATCGGCCTGTAGTTCTGACAAAACTTGTTATTTTTCCCCCCTTTTGGAATCACTATAATTTTTGCCTTGAGTGTCTCCCTAGGTATCTCCCATCCATCCATTATACCGTTACAAAAGTTGACTAAATAGGGTACTAGCTCTGTTTTAAAAAGTTTATAATACTCCCCTGTCAGTCCGTCAGGGCCTGCAGCCTTACCAGATTTTAAATCCATAATTACCTTCAAAACCTCTGAGCTATTTATTTTCTTGTTAAGACTCTCTAAGTCATCCTCCGTGATTTTTGGCAGTTTCGCTTTTTCTAAGAAATTTCTCGTCTTAGTGGCTATATCACCTAATCCTAATTTGTTCCCATCGTACAGTTTCTCATAGTACTTTGCAAAGCTATCTGTTATTTTTTGTGGGTGTGTGGTGAGTTCTCCCTCATCTGTATAGAGCTTAGGAATGGAGAAGAATTTATTCCTTTCTCTCAATTTATATGCCAGAAATCTGTCGGGTTTGTTGGCATAGACAAAATAGTGAGCCCTCAGCCGCAAGGCTGCCCTAACAGAGGCGTCATTTAAAATCTTTGCCAACTCCCTCCTCTTTGTCATTAATAGTGTGTAATTGTGAGTGGTTGTGTTGCGTTGGTGATTCCTCTCTAAGTTTTCAACTTCTCTTTGTAGGTTATCAACCAATTTTGCTGTCGCTTTAGTTTTAATTGACTTTTCTTTTATAAACAGACCTCTAATATATGGCTTATGTGCCTCCCAAATCACCAGTGGGTTATTAACCGAACCAGTATTCACGTCCCAATATTCCTTGAGTGCCCTCTGTGCCTTCCTAAAAATCTCTGGATCCCTTAATAATACCGGATTATATGTCCATGAGCGCTGTCTAGTGAAGTCAATGAGGTTCGTCAGTTCTGCATAGACCAAGGAATGGTCTGACCACACACAAGCTTGAGTGCCCACCCTCGCTAATGAGGGCGATATAATTTGGCTAACATATATGTAGTCTAGAGTGGTGTAAAGTTTATGTGCTGGGGAATAATAAGTGTAGTCATGATCTTGTCTGCCTACCGCCTCCCAAGTGTCCACCAGACTATGTTCGTCAAGTGCGTTTTTAATGGATTTAACTATGCTATTGTGTCTGTGTTGTTTGCTTGTGAGTGTGGTTTTCCCTGTTCCTTCCTTAGCAGACAATGTAACGTTAAAGTCCCCGGCCAGGATCACTCTAGTCAGTGACCATTGTGTAAGCAGAGAAGATACTTTGGTAAAAAAAGCATTTTGGGTCTCGTTAGGGGCATAAACATTACATAACGTCACATTTGAGCCCTGAATTGTCCCCTGCACTATAACATACCGTCCGTCTTTATCTGTAATTACCCTATCAGTTACTAGGTCAAGAGATCTATGTATCAATATCGTGACCCCTCTTTTTTTCGAGTCAGAAGTTGAGTGAAAATGATGGGGAAAATGGTGCGACCAAAATTTAGGGATAGATGACTTCACAAAATGGGTCTCTTGTAAGAATATGATTTTGGCCTTAACTCTAAGATATTGGGCTAAAGCAGTTCTCCTCTTAGTGTCCGTGTTCAACCCCCTAACATTGTGAGTAAGTATAATTGTGTTGTTTGGTGTCATTTTACAATACCTTCTCCTCCCTGTCCTTTCTCATCCCCTATAATCCCTAGTCCCTCAATTTGAACATCACATTTACCCCTAGGAGACCCAGCCTGGAAGAATAAAAACAAAAACAAACAAAAACATTTAAAAAAAACAGTAAATATGCCAGTCTCACTTAAATAAAACATTAAGATAGACTTAAAAAAACAGCCAAACATTTCTCTACTATATTGAACCTTAATGGCGCATATTTCAATATAGTCAGTTCCACAACCTTATTAGAAGTGACCTTTTAATGATATGAGGAATATAGTCTTTTTCAATATCCCAGCTTAGTTCAATAATAAATAACATTCTCCTTCGGAAATAAAGTCCTCAGTCCAACATAAACAATTAACACAACCTGCAAGAAAAACATAACGTTAACAACTGTGAATACTCATCTGTCTGGCGCTCTTGCCCCAGCATGTCCTTCCCATCCTAGTCGTGCAAGTCCCGCACGGCTATGCCGAAAAGCAGAGCACCCTAAAGCTCCATACAGCCTGCACGCTGTAATACTGAGACAGAAAAAGGAAAAGGAAAAAAGAAAGGTTTCTGTCTCATCATGTCTTCCTTTTCTTTTCGGGAACCCGTGTCCATTTCCTTTGAGCTGGTATTCTGTTACCCTCTTCACCCCCTGCGGAGGGTCTTTGCTGTTGAAAGGATGGCGGGTCCAATTTCATCTTTCTGCAAGTTTCTAGAATCTCTGCTTGGTCCCTTATTGAAATGATTTTGATTTCCCAAGAAATGTGCAAGGCAAATGGGAATCCCCATCTATATGGGACTTGATTTTTCCTCAATAGGGCTGTGAATGGACGAAGTGCTCCTCTCCTCTGTAGTGTCCTAAGACATAAGTCCTGAAAGAACTGGACTACGTTGCCCTGATGCTTATATGTCGGGTTTCTGCGTGCCGCCGCCATTATTTCCTCTTTTTCTTGGAACCTGAGCATCCGAATTATAATATCCCTAGGTGGGTCATCACCTTTAGGTTTCGGCCTGAGTGCCCTGTGAGCCCTTTCAATTTGGAATTTTTCTTCATCTTCAACCCCTGTAATACCTTGGAATAGATTGAGTAGATACATATTTAGATCTTTTGGGGTCACCGATTCAGGGACACCTTTCAGGCATATATTGCAGCGGCGGCTGCGGTTTTCGAGATCTTCGAGTTTGTCGTGTATATCATCCAATTCTTTCTGCTGAGCTGTCGTTTGAGTTGTAATATCATTCAGGCCTTCCACTAGTGCTTCTCCGCTTTCTTCAAGAGAGTCCACTCTAGAGCCTAATTCACCTACTTCCTGCTTAAGCTCCGTCAGACTACTAGTGACCGTGTTCTGGAGTGTTTCAATTTTCTCAAGAAGTCTCTCAAAATTTGTTGAAATGTCTTGTTTTGACACCAGTTGTTCCAGGTCAGCTCTGGTTAGGGGTTCGTGGTGACCCGCTCCCCCATGGGGGTTTGTGTCACTCTCTCCATCTCTGTCTGATTGAGGTGAATGTTGTTCTGGCGATTTCTCCCCTCTGTTAGCTTTGAAAAAGATGGGCACCGTAGACTGCTTGGTAACAGGTGTTGCTTTAATATTCCTTTTGGAGGTCATTATCACGGCTCCCCAGAAGTCTGGCAAAATCCCTCTTTTGTAGATTCCAGCTATTACACCTACAACAATCTTTTAATCGCTTCAGTACACCTTGTTATCACACTCAGTGTCGTTCATAATAAAGTAAACATATATATCAGCTCCTCCTGTCTACTGCAGGCAGTCAAAGTAGTATACAGTCCCTCTTCTGGCCCTCTTCAGGTATTTAGTGTCACATTCATTGTTTTGTGTTTCTTCCTAGTACTCACTGATGAGAAGCGTCAAATTTGTTCACTTTTCTCCCTGCAGCCCCTTTACATTATTCCTCAGTGTGCTCCTTGCTGGTTCTTAGCAGCTGTCGCCCTTCCATACTAGATGCAGGTCTCCCTGTAAACCTCCGTCTGCAGCGAGGTCACCCATAACCTTTGCGGTGTTTACCGCTAATCAAATTGGCCCTTACTGTGTGGCCCCACGTGTGGGCACCCACTCCCTCTCAGGCAAACATCGCCATTAACTTGCGGTAGTCACCGCTACTCACTTCTTCCCCTTTCGGCTTAGTCCGGCACCGCTTTGCAAGCAGATAGTTGATTCAGGTCGCCACGTGGCCTTTTATCATGGCCGCTGTCTCCTTGTATCTGTTTCACTTCTTGAGCGTGTTTCCCTGCCGGGTCTTATGTGCGGTTCACCGCCGCAAGTCTCACTCTGCTCTGACCTTCTGGGCTCACCTCCGGTCCTCTTATAGCCTGCTCACATGAGGCTATCTGCTCAAAAACGCCTGTCAGCTTACTTGGCTGTCTGGAGCTTCACCTTTATGCGGCCATTCCGCTCTCACTCCAGGCTCCGCCCCTCTAGGGTGTTATGTTTAAAGGGACAGTCTACACCAGAATTGTTATTGTTTTAAAAGATAGATAATCCGTTTTTTACCCATTCCCTAGTATTGCATAACCAACAGAGTTAAATTTATATATTTTTTACCTCTGTGATTATCTTGTATCTAAGCCTCTGCAGACTGCCCCTTTATTTCAGTTCTTTGACAGAATTGCAGTTTAGCCAATCAGTGATGGCCCCCAGGTAACTTCACGTGCATGAGCACAGTGTTATCTATATGAAAAACATGAACTAACACCTTCTTGTGGTGAAAAACCTGTTAAAATGCATTCTTAAGAGGCGTATGAACATATGAACCTCCTAGGTTAAGCTTTCAACTAAGAATACCAAGAGAACAAAGAAAAATTGGTGATCAAAGTAAATTGGAAAATTGTTTAAAATTACATGCCCTATCTGAATCATGAAAGTTTTTTTTGGACTAGACTGTCCCTTTAAACATAACTTTTTCTTTCCCCATAGACATCAATGGAGCTGCGTTACGGAGCTTTTGTTTCCGCAATCGCAGGTGTTAGGCTTCTTTTTTGCCAGCGCTTGTATTTGGGTGCGGTATGCAGCTCAACGCCACCATATCACCCGTACAAGCCTGCTTTTTGTAAACCTGTAATAGCAGCGCTTTAGGGAGGTGAAATAACACTGCTTTTGTGGTGGTCGTTAATTTCCCTATAGTGCTGAAAACTCGTAATCTAGCTGAATGTTAATAAGTATTGGTCACGTAGTAATTTAAATGCATGTAGGTCTGTTGGGGATGAGAGAAAAGTGTATAATCTCTCTTAATGGGGTGTTTTATTCTCCAGGTATTGAAGGTAGGAAAAGGTTGCATTGCAGACCAGTTAGCCTTAATTTGTCTGAATGGAATATATAAGAATGATGTGGGGGTATCCATGTTGGGGCTAGAGCAAAGTTAAAGTTTCCCCCCACGAGAACGGGACCTTTGGCAAGAGTAAGAAGTTGGTTTGAAGCATGTTTCAAGGAAGTTGGTGGTGGAAGATTGGGGGCATAGATATTCATAATCATGACGGGTCTACCGAAATATAAACCTACTAATACCAAAAACATATCTTAACTATCACATGTATATTGAAAAGTTCAAATGAGGTTCTTTTTTTAATTCAGATACAGACACCATTTTTCTTGGTTGAACTTGAACTCAAATAGTGTTGGTCATAGTATAATTTGGACAAAGTGGGCTCTCTTGATAAATGTGTTTCCTGGGTTTAAACAATGTCTTTATGTTTCTTAAATAAATCATTAAATGCAATAGATTTTTTTTTCAGCTAATAGAAACCCCTTAACATTCTGTCAGGCAATTATTATTTTACCAGTGTTTGTAGAAAGGGGCATTTCTAAAATGATTAGATAATTTACAAGGGACCAAAATAAAATATGAAAACGATAGAAAAAAAAAAAACAGGGTTTATATAATTAGATAATTGGTTAGCTATTCAAAGAGTTGGGGTTAGATTCGCAGATAGTGGTTTTACAATAAATAAATAAAAAACAGGGTTTATATAATTAGATAATTGGTTAGCTATTCAAAGAGTTGGGGTTAGATTCGCAGATAGTGGTTTTACAATAAATAAAAAAAAACAACAGGATAGTGGTACTGTAGGAATAATAATAAATAAAGTATTTTTTCTTGAGCTAATAGTCATTGTAAAAACTTAATTTCAGAATATGTGTTAGAACAACAATAATATAAGAAGAGTATTTCATAGAAAAATAACAACTGGTATTATAGCGGAATAGAATATAAATCTTAAACTTAAGAAACAAAGGTGAATGATAACTAATGAACATCCCTGGCCAACAAACATAAAACATGAAGGTACAATAGTATATGATATTGAATAATAAAATTATATTGCTGGAAAAGGGCTAAGTAAAGAAATTCGATAATTCCTAGAAAATAGAAAGAGCAAACTAACTAGCAAGTGCCTTGTATTTTGGATTCAGAGTTAAAGGGACAGTTTACTCAAAAATGTTCTACCCTTTATTTTGTTCCCAATGATTCACTTTACCTGCTGGAGTGTATTAAATTGTTTACAAGTATTTCCATTGCCCTTATATTGACATATGAAATAGTTTATTTAGCCTGTGGTATCCCCACACACCCTGAAAGTTTTTGGCCTCAAGGCCAAGCTGTGTTAACACAGCCAGTAGAATAAATTACACTTCCAGTGGGTTATAGAAGAGATAAGGTAATAAAATGTTAATTTTCCATTGTTCTCTCCAAGTATTGGTGATTGATTTATGGACAGGTATAAGATAAATAAGCAGGTATATGTACACAATGTGATAAAGTAATGAGATCTGATTATACCTACAGATATAAGATACAGACACATGTATATGTACACAATGTGATACAGTAATGATATCTGATTATACCTACAGATATAAGATACAGACACATGTATATGTATACAATGTGATACAGTAATGAGATCTGATTATATCTACAGATATAAGATAAAGACACATGTATATGTACACAATGTGATAAAGTAATGAGATCTGATTATACCTACAGATATAAGATACAGTCACATGTATATGTACACAATGTGATAAAGTAATGAGATCTGATTATATCTACAGATATAAGATAAAGACACATGTATATGTGCACAATGTGATACAGTAATGAGATCTGATTATATCTACAGATATAAGATAAAGACACATGTATATGTACACAATGTGATAAAGTAATGAGATCTGATTATACCTACAAGCTCAACCCATTTTATTAGGTTGTGGCTTCAAAACACAAAACCAGTTAATTCATATACACAAATAAACTTAACAAGCACATTCTCATACATTTTATACTCTGCAACTGGAAAAAAAAAGTAACTGGCAACACAAAAACAATTTTAAGGTATACTGTCCCTTTAAGATCCCTACACAGCAGAGCATGCACAGATCAAAAGCAGTTCACTATTATATACTTTAAATGATGGTTCAAGTGGATTTGTCAGTGGATTTTTCTTTAAATGTTTCATTTTAGTATTTCTTCCCAGAACTTCACTCCAAGATCTTTTTTGAGGTTTAGGGGAGATGGAGTAGGTGGTGAAGATCATGTTAATACTGAAACATTCTTTTCAGGAAGTGGAATGTCCAAGAAATTACAAAATATGTTTGTACCTGCCGTGTATGAACATTCTAGTCTATTGTTGTCTTGTATCCTCATTGAGAATCCCAATCTGTAGGGTATTTTACAAGTTCTCAGATGCGTGATAAGAATAGAGAAATCTTTTCTCTTTTGTAGAGTTCTGTTTGATAACAAAAATTAATTAAGCTCCTTGAAAACTGACTGCCTTTTGTGATCTGTGATCTTGCATGTTGAATATTTGTTAGTAAAGTTTCTGAACTTAAAATAAAAGGTTTTAAAGCACTAAATCTTATCTCCAGAAGTATGAGGTTAATATTTATAATCTGTATGTTACTTGAGTGCTAGTGAGTAATAAGCTGCTAGATATCAGGTTTTCCCCTCAGATTTATGATAATTGAGTTGAATTCTCAGTTGGCAAAGAAGTATAGTTGTTTATTTGTAAACCAGTTAAATCTACAAATTCTGTAGTGATTGTAAACCTGAGAGGAAATCACTATATAGACTTAAAGGTTGGTATCTCAAGGGATATGTTCATCACAGGGTATACAGAATACGCATAATGAAATGACATATCCTTAGAAAGTATACTGGCAGGTATACGTTATTACACATTGTATGTACAAGTTTCTAATTGAGGTGTTATTAGCAAAGAGTCCTTTAAAAAGACTGCAGACAATAATTTGACAAGTGCAGTGCAGACATATCTGGAGATCAAGTACTCTATAGACCCTATATAGTGAATATCTGTAAGTCTTTTGTGTATGTAGCTACAACTTTTTCTTATTCCGAACCCTTTACGTGAGGTTTTCAGTCGCATTAACTTGACACTCATTAAATGTGATTGTGCTCTTGCATTTGCAATTACTTTGAAATTGTAATACAAGTGCAAATTAACCCACCTGCTATATTATTATATTACACATGCTAACATTGTAATGTTCGGTGGATATTTCCTTATCAGACCAATCCTGGCTAGTAGTCTTCTTATCCCAGCATCAAGTGGAAAGATAAGGAAAAATCCCAGAACTAAGTATAACAGTTTGAAGGAATGAGGAAATACTGGATCAGTTAACACCACAAGATGCAAGGGTTAATGAGGAGCAGGTCACAGGCCTGAGTAGGGTGCAAAAATAAAAGAAATGACCACCAGAAAGTGCATGGTTCAGTGAGAAGAAGCAGCAAAATGTTTCTGAGAATCAAAGGGTTAAGCAAAGGAATGGTCAGTAGGAAATGCAGGGTTCAGTAACATGCAGGAAGTCCAATCTTTCTGAGTATCAAAAGGATTAAGCAGTGGAATGGTGAATAGGCAATGCATGGTTCAGTAACAATCAAGCAATCCAATCTTTCAGAGTATCTAAAGGGTTAAACAGTAGAATGGCCAATAGGCAATGCAGGGTTCAGTAACAATCAAGCAATAAAATCTTTCAGAGTATCTAAAGGGTTAAACAGTAGAATGGTCAATAGGCAATGCAGGGTTCAGTAACAATCAAGCAATCCAATCTTTCAGAGTATCTAAAGGGTTAAACAGTAGAATGGCCAATAAGCAATGCAGGGTTCAGTAACAATCAAGCAATACAATTTTTCAGAGTATCTAAAGGGTTAAACAGTAGAATGGCCAATAGGCAATGCAGGGTTCAGTAACAATCAAGCAATACAATTTTTCAGAGTATCTAAAGGGTTAAACAGTAGAATGGTCAATAGGCAATGCAGGGTTCAGTAACAATCAAGCAATCCAATCTTTCAGAGTATCTAAAGGGTTAAACAGTAGAATGGTCAATAGGCAATGCAGGTTTCAGTAACAAGCAGGCAGTCCAATAAAGCACAATAGTAAACAGCAAAAAATAGCACCCAGGAGTACACAGAGTCAAACCTATACTAGGGCACTTACAGACTGAAGAAGATTACCTTAAATCGGGGCAGGCTCACGCCCAGGTGGAGGCACAGGTGTACAGGATATGAGCAGAGCAGCAATCATGGAGCACAGTGATGATGTCACTGCCATGCGCCACACATCAACCAGATGCGACCATCACAATGGCCGGGAGGAGTGGAGGTGGCGGCATCACACAACAACCAGATCCGGCTATGGCAACAGCAGGTAGGAGTGGAGGCGCAGTATGTCAAACATTAGGTTGCCACTTGTAATCTAGTCCTTAGTAAGATCTAAATTCCCAGCAGATCCAGGGCCCGATGATCAAAATCTCACTGGCATGAAGAGATATCAGGCACAATCTTTTTTTTAGTCCTTACATTGTAATGTAGATGTCTCTACTTCACATACAAAACCTGCATAGTGAGATGAATATCTTTCAAATAAAAATGTGTGTTTCTAACATTTGTTTAGGGACCTCTCCATACTGATGAGATTTTAGATCATCTCACCTGAGCGGCGAGCTTTTGAATATCCGGCCCCCAGTAAGAAGGATCATCATTCTCTAGCACATAGTCCAGCCTGTACATGTTACAGTATCCCAGTTTATAAAGACTTTTATTCTAAGCTTTTGGTGATAAAGAGAAAAAAAAAATTCATAGCAAATATTTAGTAATATTAAAGGGACACTGAACCCACATTTTTTTTCTTTCATGATTCGGATAGAGCACGGCATTTCTAATTTACTCCTATTATCAATTTTTCTTCGTTCTCGTTCTATCTTTATTTTAAAAGCAGGAATGTAAATCTTAGCAGCCAGATCATTTTAGGTCCAGCACCATGGATAGCACTTTCTTATTGGAGGATTTCATTTATCCACCAATAAGCAAGCATAACCCAGGTTCTAAACAAAAAATGGGCCGGCTCCTATGCATCACATTCCTGCTTTTTAAATAAAGATAGCAAGAGAACAAAGGTGGCAGACAATCATGTGGAGTAGCTTTAATTTTCAACAGGGACACAACACTAACAATTTGTGGCCCTTCTATTTTGTATGACTTTAAAGGGACAGTATACACAAATTTTCATTTATGCATGTAATAGACACTACTATAAAGAATAAAATGCACAGATACTGATATAAAAATCCAGTATAAAACCTTTTAAAAACTTACTTAGAAGCTCCCAATTTAGCACTGTTAATGAGATTAGCCTGGGACACCCACTGAAAGGGGCTGAGAGCAGAACCTCCCCCCCAACCCCACCCCTGCATATTAAAAGACCCATTATACAAACAGAAGCAGCCTGAAGTATGTATACATCAGTATACATCTAACACTTTGGGGCTTGGTTAGAATTCAGAAAATCAGCACAATGTTATTTAAAACCTATACATTTTTAGAAAAACATGCCCAGATGGGCTATATAAATGGATCATCTGCAAATAAAATTCTAGTGTACAATATCCCTTTAAGCACTTTCCCTTAATATTGGGACCCAAAGATGGAAATTTACACAACATTCTACTTTTAGGCAACTCATAGAGATAAACATATCAATAAAGACAGAAATTTATTCACTATAATGGCTGGATAATCAGTTTTGGCAAAAGATGATTAATTCTTTATAACAGCTTGAATACCACATCTTGAGTATCCAGTTTGTTTGCTGAGAGTGGCCTTCCTGATGCAATAGTATGATTTTATGTCTCTCAAATTCTGTGATATTTGGCACTTTAAAAGGAATGGTGTGATTGAAACTTGGTTTTATTAACAAGCTTCCAATGAATTCAACTCATACCACATGTGTATGTAATGCTCAAGCATGTCTTGCACAAACTAGGTGTAATAGACCTATTTCACAGCAGTCATTTTTACATGAAATAGTAGGACAAATACAGGTGTAAACAATGACATTAATTAGGGCTCCATTCCATTTAGGTTTACGAGAGCCAGGTTGCTGCTATTGCTCAAGTGTAAGGGGAGGTCCCACTAAATACTTGCCACTTTAGCCTATAGAAGCTGTTTTTTTCTGGGGGGGGGGTTCTGTTTTTTAATACTGCATTCAAATATCCTGTATTTTATGGTTGTATTCTAATTAAAAAGACTGAGAAATAATTATATATGGTAATTATACCATTGCTAAAACAACAAATCTAATGGTGGCCTAAGACATTTGCACAGAACTGTGTATATGGAAATATATTATATTATATTATATATATACACACACACACACACACACATATATATATATATATATATATACTGTATATATATATATATATATATATATATATGTGTGTGTGTGTGTTTGTATACCTGCCTATACCTGCCTATATATGTGTATTCTGTGTAAAGAACATAGTTATGTAAAGTATTAATAACTCACTTCTGGTTTAGCACAGTTGATCTAACTCTGTGTCGGTTTAGTGCAAGAGCGATAAGTGTTAGGAGTTTTGTACAGCACCCTATAGAAGTCTATGGGGTCAATTCACCAAAGCGCCAATCTCAGTGCATTCGCGGGCATCAATACGTTTGCCATACAGCGCTGACGCAGCTCTGAATACGATACCCTTATTTATAAAAAAAGCCATAAAAAACACGCGGGTCAAGTACTGTGCGAAGAGCATCAGGCTGGTGTTCACTAACAGTTATCGATGTCGCGGTTATTCAGGTTTTTCCCAACTTTATTTTTACCATTTCATTACTGCCCATAAACAAGCACATTTTCTTTAAAGCTAATCTTTTATTTTTCAACTGTTAATGTCTAAGAAAAAGCTACATTTCTACCTCAACAATCAATATCTCATAGAAAGTAATTTTTTTATTTATTTGTTATACAAAAAAATCTGTTATATGATACTTTCACATAAATTAATGTGTATTTGTATTTCTAGAAGTCATGATATGCTTTTATCTTATATAATTTTTATAAATGATTATTAATGCTAGAATTTGTACATATATCTTTGCAAATACTTGTATATATATATATATATATATATATATATATATATATATATATATATATATATATATATATATATATTTATATAAATATGTGTGTGTGTGTGTTTTGTCAGAAATCTTTTGCAATCATATTTACATGTCCCTAAAAAATTTTTTTGTTCTAAACAATGTTGTCTTTCATATCTCTGTGTTTATTTATACCACTATATGTATATAGTGTAAATGTATTATTATTCTGAGCAGGAATAATTGCAAATATAACATGTAATCAGAGTATCATATGTATTTATTTGCAATCAATTTATATTTTTAAGAGCTGGGACAGTTTTCTCTCTGCACCTGTGTAACACCTCCTGATTGCAGTCTAGTTAAAAACCACCCCTTCACAGGTGTTGTAAAATGTGCTGGCATATAAGATTACATTTCTTACTGGAAAATAAATTCAAGAGAAGGAAGAAATACTCTGAAAATAGCATGACAGTAAAGAGGTGATTTTAATTTCTGCTGTATCTTAATCATGGCAGTTTAATGTTAGGTGGGCTATCCCTTTGAGCTATCAGTTTAAGATTATATTCAATCAAACATCAATTCGAATTTTAAAATCCTTGTCTAAAATATTACACTGTGTGTCCTAATGTCAGCATCAATGTTTTTTCACATATACATACTTTCAAAGTATAATACACAACGTAACAAATGTCACTTACAAGTTCTGATGAGTGATCAATGACCCAAGTATTGAGCAATTTGATTCGTTAGTGATTGTTTAAAATGTATATTTGAATCAGATTGGCTGATGTCATAAATCATGTGATTATGCATATTCCAATCAAAAGTGGTTGAAATATTCACTAGTGTGTGGGTTGTTTAGGAGTTTGCATCATAATTGGTGCGAAAAGTGTTGCGTCAAAATTGGTGCGAAGTGGAGAGTGTGACTGTATTACTTGGCTTAAACATGGTGCACATAGATTTTTCACAAGAAATAAAAAGGAAGTTAGCTATATTATCAATAATAATGGGAGTGTGGTGGACCCCACTGTGTACCACACCCTTAGGGGGGCGCCTCCTGCTATAAAAAGCTACATACAAAAGTCAGTGAGTCCAGAGCAAGTGGCTATAAAACATGAAAAAATTGGTAAAAACAAAAAATAAATCAATATATATAAAAAGAAAAATATATATAGAACCTATCAAAAAGTCCCCAGAGTGGAAATTAGGAAGGGTAATTCCACAGACAAGAAAGTCCAAACACAGCGTGGCAGCTCTCAGTCATAGGATAGTCTTCCTGTAATGTGGATATCTGAAAAAAAAAGAAAACAGAGGTTCCAACATGGCCTAGTACAGCCGAAGAATAAAGCTAAACATGGATCAGAATGGGAAATATACTCTTTTTATTTCATCAGCCTGATGAAACAACTCTTTTGATAGCTGAGAAATGCGTCGCATTTTAATAAAAAGTTTTTATTACATACACTTGCTTTTTGTATGTTGGATCTTCCAAATCTACTCCTGCTGGTTTCTCTGCAAATGGCATATTGAGGAAAATTGTGGTTGTAGCCTGAATTTCTCAGTCTGCTGGGCGACTGATTGGTCCCAGTCTGCTGTGAGTGCACCTGCAGGTGCAGTGGATCTGGTAAGTGTTCTCTTACACTTACCCTCTCTCCTGTTACAAACGTTACTGGGCTTTGTTTGTATGCTTTATGTTCACCCAGGGATACTATTGCTAGCCCTCTCAAGGATCCTGTTGGATTGCCTGAGTTCATCAGTGAGCTGGACCACTGGGAAGCTCCAGTATGCACCACTAGCACCAGAGGGTGCGCTCCATTTGTGAGTATATTTCCCATTCTGATCCATGTTTAGCTATATTATGTTGTGTATTTATTTCATTTTTATCTCTATCTATTAGTGCAACAAGTTTGGGGCAAAGCTTTTCAACAAATTTGTAGAAATAATATTGCCCCCTTGCTTTGTAATGAGAGACAAAATTGTAGCATAATCCATAAGTAGTAATGTATTTTAATTTTTATCCCTATATCTACTAGTGCACCAAATGTGGAGCAATAATATTGTTTGATTTAGAAAGGGTATACAATTTTAATAGAGTTTCTAATTTACTTTTCTTTCATGTAATTAGCAAGAGTCCATGAGCTAGTGACGTATGGGATATACATTCCTACCAGGAGGGGCAAAGTTTCCCAAACCTCAAAATGCCTATAAATACACCCCTCACCTTACCCACAAATCAGTTTTACAAACTTTGCCTCCTATGGAGGTGGTGAAGTAAGTTTGTGCTAGATTCTACGTTGATATGCGCTCCGCAGCAGGTTGGAGCCCGGTTTTCCTCTCAGCGTGCAGTGAATGTCAGAGGGATGTGAGGAGAGTATTGCCTATTTGAATGCAGTGATCTCCTTTTACGGGGTCTATTTCATAGGTTCTCTGTTATCGGTCGTAGAGATTCATCTCTTACCTCCCTTTTCAGATCGACGATATACTCTTATATATACCATTTCCTCTACTGATTCTCGTTTCAGTACTGGTTTGGCTTTCTACTACGTGTAGATTAGTGTCCTGGGGTAAGTAAGTCTTATTTTCTGTGACACTCTAAGCTATGGTTGGGCACTTTTATATAAAGTTCTAAATATATGTATTCAAACATTTATTTGCCTTGACTCAGGATGTTCAACGTTCCTTATTTCAGACAGTCAGTTTCATATTTGGGATAATGCATATGAATAAATCATTTTTTCTTACCTTAAAAATGTGACTTTTTCCCTGTGGGCTGTTAGGCTCGCTGGGGCTGAAAATGCTTAATTTTATTGCGTCATTCTTGGCGCGGACTTTTTTGGTGCAAACATTTTTTCTGTTTCCAGCGTCATACGTGTCACCGGACGTTGCGTAATTTTTTAAGTTTTTTTGCGCCAATGGTGTCGGTGTTCCGGATGTGGCGTCATTTTGGCGCCAAAAGCATTTAGGCGCCAAATAATGTGGGCGTCTTTTTTGGCGCTAAAAAAATATGGGCGTCACTTTTGTCTCCACATTATTTAAGTCTCATTATTTTGTGCTTCTGGTTGCTAGAAGCTTGTTCTATGGCATTTTTTTCCCATTCCTGAAACTGTCATTTAAGGAATTTGATCAATTTTGCTTTATATGTTGTTTTTTCTATTACATATTGCAAGATATCCCACGTTGAAGCTGAGTCAGAAGATACTTCTGGAAAATCCCTGCCTGGTGCTGGAGCTACCAAGCTAAGTGTATCTGCTGTAAACTTTTGGTATCTGTTCCTCCAGCTGTTGTTTGTACTGTTTGTCATGACAAACTTGCTAATGCAGATAATATTTCCTTTAGTACTGTTACATTACCTGTTGCTGTTCCGTCAACATCTAATACTCAGAGTGTTCCTGATAACATAAGAGATTTTGTTTCTAAATCCATTAAGAAGGCTATGTCTGTTATTCCTCCTTCTAGTAAATGTAAAAAGTCTTTTAAAACTTCTCATTTTTAAGATGAATTTTTAAATGAACATCATCATTCTGATACTGATATTGGTTCTTCTGATTCAGAGGATTCTGTCTCAGAGGTTGATGCTGATAAATCTTCATATTTATTTAAAATGGAATTTATTCGTTTTTTACTTAAAGAAGTCCTAATTGCATTAGAAATTGAGGATTCTAGTCCTCTTGATACTAAATCTAAATGTTTAGATAAGGTTTTTAAATCTCCTGTAGTTATTCCAGAAGTTTTTCCTGTCACTGGTGCTATTTCTGAAGTAATTTCCAGGGAATGGAATAATTTGGGTAATTCTTTTACTCCTTCTAAACGTTTTAAGCAATTATATCCTGTGCCATCTGACAGATTAGAATTTTGGGACAAAATCCCTAAGGTTGATGGGGCTGTCTCTACTCTTGCTAAGCGTACTACTATTCCTACGGCAGATGGTACTTCCTTTAAGGATCCTTTAGATAGGAAAATTGAATCCTTTCTAAGAAAAGCTTACTTGTGTTCAGGTAATCTTCTTAGACCTGCTATATCTTTAGCGGATGTTGCTGCAGCTTCAACCTTTTGGTTAGAAGCTTTAGCGCAACAAGTAACAGATCATAATTCTCATAGCATTATTATTCTTCTACAACATGCTAATAATTTTATTTGTGGTGCCATCTTTGATATCATTAGAGTTGATGTCAGGTATATGTCTCTAGCTATTTTAGCTAGAAGAGCTTTATGGCTTAAAACTTGGAATGCTGATATGTCTTCTAAGTCTACTCTGCTTTCCCTTTCTTTCCAGGGTAATAAATTATTTGGTTCTCAGTTGGATTCTATTATCTCAACTGTTACTGGAGGGAAAGGAACTTTTTTACCACAGGATAAAAAATCTAAAGGTAAATTTAGGTCTAATAATCGTTTTCATTCCTTTCGTCACAACAAGGAACAAAAGCCTGATCCTTCATCCTCAGGAGCGGTATCAGTTTGGAAACCATCTCCAGTCTGGAATAAATCCAAACCTTTCAGAAAACCAAAGCCAGCTTCCAAGTCCACATGAAGGTGCGGCCCTCATTCCAGCACAGCTGGTAGGGGGCAGATTACGTTTTTTCAAAGAAATTTGGTTCAATTCCGTTCACAATCTCTGGATTCAGAACATTGTTTCAAAAGGGTACAGAATTGGCTTCAAGATAAGGCCTCCTGCAAAGAGATTTTTTTCTTTCCCGTGTCCCAGTAAACCCAGCGAAGGCTCAAGCATTTCTGAAATGTGTTTCAGATCTAGAGTTGGCTGGAGTAATTATACCAGTTCCAGTTCTGGAACAGGGGATGGGGTTTTATTCAAATCTCTTCATTGTACCAAAGAAGGAGAATTCCTTCAGACCAGTTCTGGATCTAAAAATATTGAATCGTTATGTAAGGATACCAACATTCAAAATGGTAACTGTAAGGACTATCCTGCCTTTTGTTCAGCAAGAGCATTATATGTCCACAATAGATTTACAGGATGCATATCTGCATATTCCGATTCATCCAGATCACTATCAGTTTCTGAGATTCTCTTTCCTAGACAAGCATTACCAGTTTGTGGCTCTACCGTTTGGCCTAGCTACAGCCCCAAGAATTTTTACAAAGGTTCTCGGTGCCCTTCTGTCTGTAATCAGAGAACAGGGTATTGTGGTATTTCCTTATTTGGACGATATCTTGGTACTTGCTCAGTCTTGACATTTAGCAGAATCTCATACGAATCGACTTGTGTTGTTTCTTCAAGATCATGGTTGGAGGAACAATTTACCAAAAAGTTCATTGATTCCTCAGACAAGGGTAACCTTTTTAGGTTTTCAGATAGATTCAGTGTCCATGACTCTGTCTTTGACAGACAAGAGACGTCTAAAGTTGATATCAGCTTGTCAAAACCTTCAGTCACAATCATTCCCTTCGGTAGCTTTATGCATGGAAATTCTAGGTCTTATGACTGCAGCATCGGACGCGATCCCCTTTGCTCGTTTTCACATGCGACCTCTTCAGCTCTGTATGCTGAACCAGTGGTGCAGGGATTACATAAAGATATCTCAATTAATATCTTTAACACCGATTGTACGACACTCTCTGATGTGGTGGACAGATCACCATCGTTTAGTTCAGGGGGCTTCTTTTGTTCTTCCGACCTGGACTGTAATTTCAACAGATGCAAGTCTGACAGGTTGGGGAGCTGTTTGGGGGTCTCTGACAGCACAAGGGGTTTGGGAATCTCAGGAGGTGAGATTACCGATCAATATTTTGGAACTCCATGCAATTTTCAGAGCTCTTCAGTCATGGCCTCTTCTAAAGAGAGAATCGTTCATTTGTTTTCAGACAGACAATGTCACAACTGTGGCATACATCAATCATCAAGGAGGGACTCACAGTCCTCTGGCTATGAAGGAAGTATCTCGAATTCTGGTATGGGCAGAATCCAGCTCCTGTCTAGTTTCTGCGGTTCATATCCCAGGTATAGACAATTGGGAAGCGGATTATCTCAGCCGCCAAACGTTACATCCGGGCGAATGGTCTCTTCACCCAGAGGTATTTCTTCAGATTGTTCAAATGTGGGGACTTCCAGAAATAGATCTGATGGCCTCTCATCTAAACAAGAAACTTCCCAGGTATCTGTCCAGATCCAGGGATCCTCAAGTGGAAGCAGTGGATGCATTGTCACTTCCTTGGAAGTTTCATCCTGCCTATATCTTTCCGCCTCTAGTTCTTCTTCCAAGAGTAATCTCCAAGATTCTGAAGGAATGCTCGTTTGTTCTGCTGGTAGCTCCAGCATGGCCTCACAGGTTTTGGTATGCGGATCTTGTCCGGATGACCTCTTGCCAACCGTGGACTCTTCCGTTAAGACCAGACCTTTTGTCGCAAGATCCTTTTTTCCATCAGGATCTCAAATCCTTAAATTTAAAGGTATGGAGATTGAACGCTTGATTCTTAGTCAAAGAGGTTTCTCTGACTCTGTGATTAATACTATGTTACAGGCTCGTAAATCTGTATCTAGGGAGATATATTATAGAGTCTGGAAGACTTATATTTCTTGGTGTCTTTCTCATCATTTTTCCTGGCATTCTTTTAGAATTCCGAGAATTTTACAATTTCTTCAGCATGGTTTGGATAAAGGTTTGTCTGCAAGTTCCTTGAAAGGACAAATCTCTGCTCTTTCTGTTCTTTTTCACAGAAAGATTGCTAATCTTCCTGATATTCATTGTTTTGTACAAGCTTTGGTTCGTATAAAACCTGTCATTAAGTCAATTTCTCCTCCTTGGAGTTTGAATTTGGTTCTGGGGGCTCTTCAAGCTCCTCCGTTTGAACCTATGCATTCGTTGGACATCAAATTACTTTCTTGGAAAGTTTTGTTCCTTTTGGCTATCTCTTCTGCCAGACGAGTTTCTGAATTATCTGCTCTTTCTTGTGAGTCTCCTTTTCTGATTTTTCATCAGGATACGGCGGTGTTGCGAACTTCTTTTAAATTTTTACCTAAGGTTGTGAATTCTAACAACATTAGTAGAGAAATTGTGGTTCCTTCATTGTGTCCTAATCCTAAGAATTCTAAGGAGAGATCATTGCATTCTTTGGATGTTGTTAGAGCTTTGAAATATTATGTTGAAGCTACTAAGAATTTCCGAAGGACTTCTAGTCTATTTGTTATCTTTTCCGGTTCTAGGAAAGGTCAGAAGGCCTCTGCCATTTCTTTGGCATCTTGGTTGAAATCTTTAATTCATCATGCTTATGTCGAGTCGGGTAAAACTCTGCCTCAAAGGATTACAGCTCATTCTACTAGGTCAGTTTCTACTTCCTGGGCGTTTAGGAATGAAGCTTCGGTTGATCAGATTTGCAAAGCAGCAACTTGGTCTTCTTTGCATACTTTTACTAAATTCTACCATTTTGATGTGTTTTCTTCTTCTGAAGCTGTTTTTGGTAGAAAAGTACTTCAGGCAGCTGTTTCAGTTTGAATCTTCTGCTTATAATTTAAACTTTATTTTGGGTGTAGATTATTTTTCAGCGGAATTGGCTGTCTTTATTTTATCCCTCCCTCTCTAGTGACTCTTGCGTGGAAAGATCCACATCTTGGGTAGTCATTATCCCATACGTCACTAGCTCATGCACTCTTGCTAATTACATGAAAGAAAACATAATTTATGTAAGAACTTACCTGATAAATTCATTTTTTTCATATTAGCAAGAGTCCATGAGGCCCACCCTTTTTTTGTGGTGGTTATGATTTTTTTGTATAAAGCACAATTATTCCAATTCCTTATTTTTTATGCTTTCGCACTTTTTTCTTATCACCCCACTTCTTGGCTATTCGTTAAACTGATTTGTGGGTGTGGTGAGGGGTGTATTTATAGGCATTTTGAGGTTTGGGAAACTTTGCCCCTCCAGGTAGGAATGTATATCCCATACGTCACTAGCTCATGGACTCTTGCTAATATGAAAGAAATGAATTTATCAGGTAAGTTCTTACATAAATTATGTTTTATTATGTAATATACTTCATTCTCTTGCAGCATCGAACATAAGCTTTCAGTGTTTTCCGACTCCCATTGAGTTCTATGGTATCCACAACCTCAAGGGTGGCGGATTGAAAACTAGGTATACTGTGTCGGAATAGACGCGAGCGTACCTGTTAAATGTTTGATAAATTGGAAAAAGGGTCAAATAGAGTCGAATCTGAGTTCGAAACATTGGTAATGATGCAAGCATCGATCTGCATCGGATTGAGATCGCGGGATCGTATTTTACGTCACAAATTTCAAAATTTGCCGATCTTGACGCTTTGATGACTACGGCGGATCAATCTCGCGAAAAATATGATGTGGGTTTAAGCATATTTTCTTCTGTTAAGTGTGATCAGTCCACGGGTCATCATTACTTCTGGGATATTACTCCTCCCCAACAGGAAGTGCAAGAGGATTCACCCAGCAGAGCTGCATATAGCTCCTCCCCTCTACGTCACTCCCAGTCATTCTCTTGCACCCAACGACTAGATAGGATGTGTGAGAGGACTATGGTGATTATACTTAGTTTTATATCTTCAATCAAAAGTTTGTTATTTTAAAATAGCACCGGAGTGTGTTATTATCTCTCTGGCAGAGTTTGAAGAAGAATCTACCAGAGTTTTTGTTATGATTTTAGCCGGAGTAGTTAAGATCATATTGCTGTTTCTCGGCCATCTGAGGAGAGGTAAACTTCAGATCAGGGGACAGCGGGCAGATGAATCTGCATAGAGGTATGTAGCAGTTTTTATTTTCTGACAATGGAATTGATGAGAAAATCCTGCCATACCGATATAATGTCATGTATGTATACTTTACACTTCAGTATTCTGGGGAATGGTACTTCACTAGAATTACACTGTAAGAAATACATAAAGCTGTTTAATAACTAGAGATTATGTTTAACGTTTTTGCTGGAATGTAAAATCGTTTTCATTTACTGAGGTACTGAGTGAATAAATGTTTGGGCACTATTTTTCCACTTGGCAGTTGCTTAATCTGTTTTCTGACAGTTTCTGTTCTCCCTCACTGCTGTGTGTGAGGGGGAGGGGCCGTTTTTTGGCGCTTTTTCTACACATCAAATATTTCAGTCAGCAACTCATTGTATTCCCTGCATGATCCGGTTCATCTCTACAGAGCTCAGGGGTCTTCAAAACTTATTTTGAGGGAGGTAATTTCTCTCAGCAGAGCTGTGAGAATTATAGTTTGACTGAGATAAAAAACGTTTATTCTGTAATTTGTTTCCTGCTTTCAGAATTTGTTATCTTTGCTAATGGGATTAAACCTTTGCTAAAGTTGTGTTATTTACAAGGATTGAGGCTATAACTGTTTCAATTTATTAATTTTCAACTGTCATAGATCTTCTGTGCTTCTTAAAGGCACAGTACGTTTTAATATTATTCTAATTGAATTGTATTTCCAAGTTACAAGTTTATTTGCTAGTGTGTTAAACATGTCTGATTCAGAGGATGATACCTGTGTCATTTGTTGCAATGCCAAAGTGGAGCCCAATAGAAATTTATGTACTAACTGTATTGATGCTACTTTAAATAAAAGTCAATCTGTACAAATTGAACAAATTTCACCAAACAACGAGGGGAGAGTTATGCCGACTAACTCGCCTCACGTGTCAGTACCTACATCTCCCGCTCAGAGGGAGGTGCGTGATATTGTAGCGCCGAGTACATCTGGGCGGCCATTACAAATCACATTACAGGATATGGCTACTGTTATGACTGAGGTTTTGGATAAATTACCAGAGCTAAGAGGTAAGCGTGATCACTCTGGGGTGAGAACAGAGTGCGCTGATAATATTAGGGCCATGTCAGACACTGCGTCACAGGTGGCAGAACATGAGGACGGAGAGCTTCATTCTGTGGGTGACGGTTCTGATCCAAACAGACTGGATTCAGATATTTCAAATTTTAAATTTAAACTGGAAAACCTCCGTGTATTACTAGAGGAGGTGTTAGCGGCTCTGAATGATTGTAACACAGTTGCAATACCAGAGAAAATGTGTAGGTTGGATAAATATTTTGCGGTACCGACGAGTACTGAGGTTTTTCCTATACCTAAGAGACTTACTGAAATTGTTACTAAGGAGTGGGATAGACCCGGTGTGCCATTCTCACCCCCTCCGATATTTAGAAAAATGTTTCCAATAGACGCCACCACAAGGGACTTATGGCAAACGGTCCCTAAGGTGGAGGGAGCAGTTTCTACCTTAGCTAAGCGTACCACTATCCCGGTGGAGGATAGCTGTGCTTTTTTAGATCCAATGGATAAAAAATTAGAGGGTTACCTTAAGAAAATGTTTGTTCAACAAGGTTTTATATTGCAACCCCTTGCATGCATTGCGCCGATCACGGCTGCAGCGGCATTCTGGATTGAGTCTCTGGAAGAGAACATTGGTTCAGCTACTCTGGACGACATTACGGACAGGCTTAGAGTCCTTAAACTAGCTAATTCATTCATTTCGGAGGCCGTAGTACATCTTACTAAACTTACGGCGAAGAATTCAGGATTCGCCATTCAGGCACGCAGGGCGCTGTGGCTAAAATCCTGGTCAGCTGATGTTACTTCTAAGTCTAAATTGCTTAATATACCTTTCAAAGGGCAGACCTTATTCGGGCCCGGGTTGAAAGAGATTATCGCTGACATTACAGGAGGTAAAGGCCATGCCCTGCCTCAGGACAAAGCCAAAGTTAAGGCTAGACAGTCTAATTTTCGTTCCTTTCGTAATTTCAAAGCAGGAGCAGCATCAACTTCCTCTGCACCAAAACAGGAAGGAGCTGTTGCTCGCTACAGACAAGGCTGGAAACCTAACCAGTCCTGGAACAAGGGCAAGCAGACTAGGAAACCTGCTGCTGCCCCTAAAACAGCATGAATTGAGGGCCCCCGATCCGGGATCGGATCTAGTGGGGGGCAGACTTTCTCTCTTCGCCCAGGCTTGGGCAAGAGATGTTCAGGATCCCTGGGCGCTAGAGATAATATCTCAGGGATACCTTCTGGACTTCAAATACTCTCCTCCAAGAGAGAGATTTCATCTGTCAAGATTGTCAACAATCCAGACAAAGAAAGAGGCGTTTCTACGCTGCGTACAAGAGCTCTTGTTAATGGGAGTAATCCATCCAGTTCCACGATCGGAACAGGGACAGGGGTTTTACTCAAATCTGTTTGTGGTTCCCAAAAAAGAGGGAACTTTCAGACCAATCCTGGACTTAAAGATCCTAAACAAATTCCTAAGAGTTCCATCGTTCAAGATGGAGACTATTCGGACAATTTTACCTATGATCCAAGAGGGTCAGTACATGACCACTGTAGATTTAAAAGATGCTTACCTTCACATACCGATTCACAAAGATCATTATCGGTACCTAAGGTTTGCCTTCCTAGACAGGCATTACCAGTTTGTGGCTCTTCCATTCGGATTGGCTACAGCTCCAAGAATCTTCACAAAGGTTTTGGGTGCTCTTCTGGCGGTACTAAGACCACGGGGAATCTCGGTAGCTCCATACCTAGACGACATTCTGATACAAGCTTCAAGCTTTCAAACTGCCAAGTCTCATACAGAGTTAGTGCTGGCATTTCTAAGGTCACATGGATGGAAGGTGAACGAAAAGAAAAGTTCACTCGTTCCACTCACAAGAGTTCCCTTCCTGGGGACTCTTATAGATTCTGTAGAAATGAAGATTTACCTGACAGAGGACAGGCTAACAAGACTTCAAAGTGCTTGCCGCACCCTTCATTCCATTCAACACCCGTCAGTGGCTCAATGCATGGAGGTAATCGGCTTAATGGTAGCGGCAATGGACATAGTACCCTTTGCACGCTTACACCTCAGACCACTGCAACTGTGCATGCTAAGTCAGTGGAATGGGGATTACTCAGACTTATCCCCTTCTCTGAATCTGGATCAAGAGACCAGAAATTCTCTTCTATGGTGGCTTTCTCGGCCACATCTGTCCAGGGGGATGCCATTCAGCAGACCAGACTGGACAATTGTAACAACAGACGCCAGCCTTCTAGGTTGGGGTGCCGTCTGGAATTCTCTGAAGGCTCAGGGACAATGGAGTCAGGAGGAGAGTCTCCTGCCAATAAACATTCTGGAATTGAGAGCAGTTCTCAATGCCCTCCTGGCTTGGCCCCAGTTGACAACTCGGGGGTTCATCAGGTTTCAGTCGGACAACATCACGACTGTAGCTTACATCAACCATCAGGGAGGGACAAGAAGCTCCCTAGCTATGATGGAAGTATCAAAGATAATTCACTGGGCAGAGTCTCACTCTTGCCACCTGTCAGCAATCCACATCCCGGGAGTGGAGAACTGGGAGGCGGATTTCTTAAGTCGTCAGACTTTTCATCCGGGGGAGTGGGAACTTCATCCGGAGGTCTTTGCCCAAATACTTCGACGTTGGGGCAAACCAGAGATAGATCTCATGGCGTCTCGACAGAACGCCAAGCTTCCTCGTTACGGGTCCAGATCCAGGGATCCAGGAGCAGTCCTGATAGATGCTCTGACAGCACCTTGGGACTTCAGGATGGCTTACGTGTTTCCACCCTTCCCGTTACTTCCTCGATTGATTGCCAGAATCAAACAAGAGAGAGCATCAGTGATTCTAATAGCACCTGCGTGGCCACGCAGGACTTGGTATGCAGACCTGGTGGACTTGTCATCCTGTCCACCTTGGTCTCTACCTCTGAAACAGGACCTTCTGATACAGGGTCCCTTCAAACATCAAAATCTAACTTCTCTGAAGCTGACTGCTTGGAAATTGAACGCTTGATTTTATCAAGACGTGGGTTTTCTGAGTCAGTTATTGATACCTTAATACAGGCTAGGAAACCTGTTACCAGAAAGATTTACCATAAGATATGGCGTAAATACCTATATTGGTGTGAATCCAAAGGTTACTCTTGGAGTAAGGTTAGGATTCCTAGGATATTGTCTTTTCTACAAGAAGGTTTAGAAAAGGGTTTATCTGCTAGTTCATTAAAGGGACAGATCTCAGCTCTGTCCATTCTGTTACACAAACGTCTGTCAGAAGTTCCTGACGTCCAGGCTTTTTGTCAGGCTTTGGCCAGGATTAAGCCTGTGTTTAAAACTGTTGCCCCACCATGGAGTTTAAACCTTGTTCTTAATGTTTTACAGGGCGTTCCGTTTGAACCCCTTCATTCCATTGATATAAAGTTGTTATCTTGGAAAGTTCTATTTTTAATGGCTATTTCCTCGGCTCGAAGAGTCTCTGAATTATCAGCCTTACATTGTGATTCTCCTTATTTGATTTTTCATTCGGATAAGGTAGTCCTGCGTACTAAACCTGGGTTCTTACCTAAGGTAGTTACTAACAGGAATATCAATCAAGAGATTGTTGTTCCTTCTTTATGCCCAAATCCTTCTTCAAAGAAGGAACGTCTACTGCACAACCTGGATGTAGTCCGTGCTCTAAAATTTTACTTACAGGCAACTAAGGAATTTCGACAAACGTCTTCTCTGTTTGTCATTTACTCTGGGCAGAGGAGAGGTCAAAAAGCTTCCGCTACCTCTCTTTCTTTTTGGCTTCGTAGCATAATTCATTTAGCTTATGAGACTGCTGGACAGCAGCCTCCTGAAAGAATTACAGCTCATTCTACTAGAGCTGTGGCTTCCACTTGGGCCTTCAAGAATGAGGCCTCTGTTGAACAGATTTGCAAGGCTGCAACTTGGTCTTCGCTTCATACTTTTTCCAAATTTTACAAATTTGACACTTTTGCTTCATCGGAGGCTATTTTTGGGAGAAAGGTTCTTCAGGCAGTGGTTCCTTCTGTATAAAGAGCCTGCCTATCCCTCCCGTCATCCGTGTACTTTTGCTTTGGTATTGGTATCCCAGAAGTAATGATGACCCGTGGACTGATCACACTTAACAGAAGAAAACATAATTTATGCTTACCTGATAAATTCCTTTCTTCTGTAGTGTGATCAGTCCACGGCCCGCCCTGTTTTTAAGGCAGGTAAATATTTTTTAATTTATACTCCAGTCACCACTTCACCCTTGGCTTTTCCTTTCTCGTTGGTCCTTGGTCGAATGACTGGGAGTGACGTAGAGGGGAGGAGCTATATGCAGCTCTGCTGGGTGAATCCTCTTGCACTTCCTGTTGGGGAGGAGTAATATCCCAGAAGTAATGATGACCCGTGGACTGATCACACTACAGAAGAAAGGAATTTATCAGGTAAGCATAAATTATGTTTTTTCAGTTGACACTTTGATAAATTGAACCCTATGAGGATAATAAGATAGTGTAGTTGGGGTATCCGAATTTCTGAAGTTACTGCGCATCGGACTTTCGCTCTCACACTAACTTTTTACTTTCAACTTGTAACATGTGCGCAAATCCGGTCAAGCTAAAAACTTTACTTTAGCGCAAGAGCAAAAAAAAAATAATGTAGTGCACCACTTGTAATCTAGCCCAATGCAGGGTAAGCCAGTAAATATGCCCCCCCATGCTAGGGAGGGGAATGACCTTAACTTACATTTGTGAAGATAGCTAGGAGTTTCCCTTTCAGTCTCTTATTGCCTAGAAATCCTCTCATGTTCTCAAAGAGAGGAACTTTTGTGACCTTCTCATTTCCTCTGGTGAATAACAATGTGTCCTTGTTCTAAAAAACAGTTTTATCTGTCATAAAGATCTTTAATACAGCAATCGTGTGAGGATGTTTTTTTCTCTTTGAGCTGTCACAATAATAAAAAAAAAACTACAGCCGTTGTCATTAATGAAGATAAATGACAGCCTGAGAGACTCATATTTCTGTCAATAAAAGTGACAAGGATGGCGCCAACATTCTGTCTGATTGTAAAATTACCATATATTTGTAACACCTGCGCGTGTCCTTGTATATGTGTATATGTGTGTATGTGCGTGTATATATGTGTGCATGTGTGTGTTTTTGTGTGTGCTTGTATATGTGTCAAGGATGGTGCCACTATTCTGTCTGATTGGAAGATTACTATATATTTGTAACCCCTGCATGTGTTTGTATGCTTGTATATGTGTATATTTGTGTTTGTGCATGTATTTGCATGTATATATATATATATATATATATATATATATATATATATATATATATATATATATATATATATATGTGTATGTTTGTGTGTGTAGGGATGTGTGTGTGTGTATAAGTATGTGTGTGTGAGTGTCTATGTGTGTGCTTGTATATGTGTATATTTGTCTTTGTGTGTGTGTGTGTGTGTGTGTAGGTATGTGTGTGTAAGTATGTGTGTGTCTGTGTGTGTGCTTGTATATGTGTATATTTGTGTGTGTGTATGTGTGTGTGTATAAGTGTGTATATATGTTTGTGTGTATGTATGTATGTGTGTAGGTATGTGTGTGTTTGTGTGTATGCTTGTATATGTGTATATTTGTGTTTGTGTGTGTATGTGTGTATATATATGTGTGTGTGTGTGACTGTGTGTGTGTATAGGTATGTGTGTGTTTGTGTGGGCTTGTATATGTGTATATTTGTGTTTGTGCATGTATGTGTGTGTATATCTGTGTATATATATATATATATATATATATATATATATATATGTCAGTGTAGGTATGTGTGTGTGTGTTTGTCTGTGTAATTGTATATATGTGTGTGTATGTAAGTATGTATGTGTGTGTGTTTGTGTGTGCCTGCTTGTATACGTGTATATGTGTGTTTGTGCGTGTATGTGTGTGTCTAGGTGTATCTATATGTGTTTGCGCACGTATAAGGTGCGTGTGTAAGTATCTGTGTGTATATATGTATGTGTAGGGAAAGAAAAAAAGGGAATAATTTTTAGAATACAAAAACAAAACAAAAATTATATATGAAAAAAATTAAGTAGGACCATTAATCTTCAATTTTTGCAAACAAAATATAGAAATTAGGGATATCATTTATAGACATTGGGATGTACTTAAAAAGGACTACAGCCTTGGAGACATAATACAAGAAAAAACAAAAAACGTTTTTTAAAAAGTACCTAATATTAAAGATAGAATAACTAAAGTGAATGTAAACGTTCACAAATGAAAGCCCTGTTTTTAAAAATACTATTAAAACAGGGGCACTTTCATTCATGAATGTTTACATTGAAGCCGTTCTTTTAAAATACTTACCTTTTATTCCTAGCAAGCGTGGAACACCGGAGCAGCGATTCCTCCGTCCCCAGGACGTCTCTCTTCTTACTTCAGAAATGACAAATCCGGCTTTCAAACAGGGCTTTCATTTGTGAAAGTTGACATTCACTTTAAGAAAGAGAAGAAAAAAACTTGGCTAAATTACAATTGAAACGGCTTCTATGGGGTCTAATTAAGAAGCAGCGGATGCTGCCTCCGAGCCACGATAGGGCTGATTGACACCCCCTGCTAGTGGCAGAGTGGCCGCAAATCTGCAGGGGGTGGTATTGCACCAGCAGTTCACAAGAACTGCTGGTGCAAAGATAAATGCCGACAGTGTATGCTGTCGGCATTTATCGATGTGTGGCGGACATGATACGCTATATCGGATAATGTCCGTCCGCACATTAATAAATGGATCCCTATAAGTGCAGTAAATGTATGGGTTGTAAGGAGTTTAACCAAAGAGAAAAATGTAAAATCTTTTGAAATGATTAACAAAAATAATAAGAATTATGAAATAAGACAAATGATAACATGTAACTCAGATAATGTGATTTATCTACTTCAGTGTTCTTGTAATTTGATTTAACTAGGAAGAACTTCCAGAAACCTTTCAGTTAGATTTAGAGAACATGTATATAATATTGAAAAAGAATACGACAATCATGCTCTGTCAGATCATTTTAAAAGAAATGTGACCCAAAACATATCATTCTCTATCTAGGCATACAAAAAATTACACCCGACTGGAGAGGTGGAGATATAAATGCTGCTTTAGGAAAAATGGAAATGAAGTCGATTTTTTATCTGAATACACTCATTCCGATGGCCTTAATAAAGATTTTGAACTTCACCATTTTCTTGAATAAACATTCCCTTTTTTGGTCTTAGCTTACTTAAAGGGACATAATACTAATTTGCTAAATCACTTGAAACTGATTCAGTATAACTGTAAAAAGCTGACAGGAAAATATCACCTGAGCATCTCTTTGTAAAAAAGGAAGATATTTTACCTCACAATTTCCTCAGCTCAGCAGCGTAAGTTCTGTGTAAAAAGTTATACTGAGCTGCTCCCAGCTGCAGGTAAAAAAAAATATATATGAAGAAATGAACTGCAGCCAATCAGCATCAACAGTGCGGAGCAGGGATAGCCACAGACAAAGGCTGTGGCAGACATTTTCCAAAGTACAAACCTTAGTGAAGGACACCAAGGTACATTTGAAATTAAAAACATTATTTAATAGTGCTTGGTGTTATTATACTGATGCAGATACCACTGATCCTATAACCAACCCTCCTCTGGCTATACCCATGTGCCAGTGTCACTACTGTGTCATTATATAGTGCTGGGTGTTATTATACTGATGCTGATACCACTGATCCCATAAACCAGACCTCCTCTGGCTATACCCATGTTCCAGTGTCACCACTGTGTCATTAAATAATGCTGGGTGTTATTATACTGATACAGATACCACTGATTCTATAACCAGCCCTCCTCTGGCTATACCCATGTGCCAGTGTCACTACTGTGTCATTATATAGCACTGGGTGTTATTATACAGATGCAGATACACATCCAGTATTTCACTCAGACTTTATTTATTCCATAACTTAGTACCCAATATCACTAGCAGTCTCTTGAATAGCCACTAACTTTATTCACACTACGTATTTGTTTTTATTCCTATTATTTAATCAGAAAAAAAATATATACTAAGGTTGTGGTGGACACTGCAAGGGCTAGTCACGGACCCCAGTTTCTGTGTACAGACACCTTGCCTGTCCCTGGTGCGGAGGTCATGAACTCTTTTACTGTGATCTCATGAGATTTCATAGTAGACTTCCTTAAACTGAATAGGGAAATAACATGAGTGTGCATGAAGCTCACTCCCTTGTCTGTCCCAGGACAGGCATACTGATTTGCTGCTTAAAGTCCTTTACAGTGGGGTGTGAATACTTAGGACATTTTGATGTAAAATATCTTTCTTTTTTACATAGAGATGTTCAGGTGATATTCTCTAGTTAGCATTTTACAGCTATGCTGCATCACTTTCAAGTGTTTCAACATTTGGGTATCATGGCCCAAAATTCAACATTTGGGTATCTAGGCAGATGAGTGGACATAAGTCTTGAAACCTAGGAGTTGTGAGTTCAATTCTCAAAAGCGTTTTTTGATTAGAATAATAATTTTTCAAATTGATGTTTTTGTGAAGATATACATATACATGTTTTCCCAATTTATCCCCTTTTTTAATAATATTTGTGTACACATCGAATATTTAATAGATATTTGAAAATAGGAATATTAAGATTATGATTTTATTTCATTTTATTATATGTGAGACCTTTTTTAAGTTTAAGGAAATGTTTTACATAATATTGTTTTTAAGTGATATAATTAATGTTGTGAATGTGATATATATTTGGAGTTACTTTTCCATCACTAAGACTTCTAAGATATTGATCAAAATATGGGACAATAACAAAAATCCAGGATAATCAGATATGGAATAAAATCTGATCCTACTAAATGGACAATTACTTAGACCTAGATTTTGAGTTTGGCGTTAGCCGTGAAAACCAGTGTTAGAGGCTCCTAACGCTGATTTTAGGCTACCGCCGGTATTTGGGGTCACTCAAAATAGGGTCTAACGCTCACTTTTCAGCCGCGACTTTTCCATACCACAGATCCCCTTACGTCAATTGCGTATTCTATCTTTTCAATGGGATCTTTCTAACTCCGGTATTTAGAGTCGTTTCTGAAGTGAGCGTTAGACATCTAACGACAAAACTCCAGCCGCAGGAAAAAAGTCAGTAGTTAAGAGCTTTCTGGGCTAACGCCGGTTTCTAAAGCTCTTAACTACTGTACTCTAAAGCCTGGTTTCTAAACAGCCGGGCCGTGGCCCAGTACCGGGCCGTGATAGCCCTGCTGGTGGGCCCTGACCTGCCATGCCCCCACTGCACACTCTTACCCCACTGCAAACCAGGTGCAGACTGAGACCAATCAAGGCCCCAGGAAAACTGTCTCACACTGACCAAAATGTATTAAATGGTATGCAAATGTACATGGTAGCCTTCCTGCCCTGCCCCTAACAGGCCTCTCATCCTACAGAGCCAGGACCCCCAACATTAAGGGCCAGAGAAAGGGCACCCAACATCCAGGGCCAGACCCCACACTCCATGGCCCTCACAGCGACAGACCCCTGCCAGGGCCCCCACTAAACCCACACTTATTTGCTTAGTTACTGATAGGGCAACTGAAAACTCCAGCTTAAGGAATGCACCAGGATCCGTGGAGATACCATTTGTGGGCCCCCCTACTTGCTGGTCCCTCGGCCCAGGTCCTATTTGCCTGGCTGATCAGCCCACCCCTGCTGCTCACTATATATATAGATAGATAGATAGATAGATAGATAGATAGATAGATAGATAGATAGATAGATAGATATGTATATATAAATATATATATAAATAAACTACTGGGCCCCGGACATGTCTAGCTAAAATTTACCGGGCCTTGAGGTCACTTTGGTTGAGAACCACTGCTCTAAAGTACACTAACACCCATAAACTACCTATGTACCCCTAAACCGAGGTCCCCCCACATCGCCGACACTTGAATACATTTTTTTAACCCCTAATCTGCCGACCGCCACCTACGTTATCCTTATGTTCCCCATATCTGCTCCCCCTAACACCGCCGACCCCTGTATTATATTTATTAACCCCTAATCTGCCCCCCACAACGTCGCCGCCTCCTGCCTACAATAATTAACCCCTAATCTGCCGACCGCAAAGCGCCGCCACCTACGTTATCCTTATGTACCCCTAATCTGCTGCCCCTAACACCGCCGACCCCTGTATTATATTTATTAACCCCTAATCTGCCCCCCTCAATGTCGCCTCCACCTGCCTACACTTATTAACCGCTAATCTGCCGAGCGGACCTGAGCGCTACTATAATAAAGTTATTAACCCCTAATCTGCCTCACTAACCCTATAATAAATAGTATTAACCCCTAATCTGCCCTCCCTAACATCGCCGACACCTAACTTCAATTATTAACCCCTAATCTGCCGACCGGAGCTCACCGCTATTCTAATAAATGGATTAACCCCTAAAGCTAAGTCTAACCCTAACACTAACAACCCCCTAACTGAAATATAATGTTATTCTTACGAAATAAATTAACTCTTATTAAATAAATTAATCCTATTTAAAGCTAAATACTTACCTGTAAAATAAATCCTAATATAGCTACAATATAAATTATAATTACATTGTAGCTATTTTAGGATTAATATTTATTTTACAGGCAACTTTGTAATTATTTTAACCAGGTACAATAGCTATAAAATAGTTAAGAACTATTTAATAGTTACCTAGTTAAAATAATTACAAAATTACCTGTAAAATAAATCCTAACCTGTTACAATTAAACCTAACACTATACTATCATTAAATTAATTAAATAAAATACCTACAATTACCTACAATTAAACCTAACACTACACTATCAATAAATTAATTAAATACAATACCTACAAATAACTACAATTAAATAAACTAACTAAAGTACAAAAAATAAAAAAGAACTAAGTTACAAAAAATAAAAAAATATCTACAAACATAAGAAAAATATTACAACAATTTTAAACTAATTACACCTACTCTAAGCCCCCTAATAAAACAACAAAGCCCCCCAAAATAAAAAATGCCCTACCCTATTCTAAATTACTAAAGTTAAAAGCTCTTTTACCTTACCAGCCCTGAACAGGGCCCTTTGCGGGGCATGCCCCAAGAAGTTCAGCTCTTTTGCCTGTAAACAAAAACATACAATACCCCCCCCCCAACATTACAACCCACCACCCACATACCCCTAATCTAACCCAAACCCATCTTAAATAAACCTAACACTAAGCCCCTGAAGATCTTCCTACCTTGTCTTCACCTCACCAGGTATCACCGATCCATCCTGGCTCCAAAATCTTCATCCAACCCAAGCGGGGGTTGGCGATCCATCATCCGGTGGCTGAAGAGGTCCAGAAGAGGCTCCAAAGTCTTCATCCTATCCGGGAAGAAGAGGCTATCCGGACCGGCAACCATCTTGATCCAAGCGGCATCTTCTATCTTCATCCGATGACGACCGGCTCCATCCTGAAGACCTCCACCGCGGACCCATCTTCTTCCGGCGACGTCCAACTGCAGAATGATGGTTCCTTTAAGGGACGTCATCCAAGATGGCGTCCCTCGAATTCCGATTGGCTGATAGGATTCTATCAGCCAATCGGAATTAAGGTAGGAATATTCTGATTGGCTGATGGAATCAGCCAATCAGAATCAAGTTCAATCCGATTGGCTGATCCAATCAGCCAATCAGATTGAGCTTGCATTCTATTGGCTGATCGGAACAGCCAATAGAATGTGAGCTCGATCTGATTGGCTGATTGGATCAGCCAATAGGATTGAACTTGATTCTGATTGGCTGATTCCATCAGCCAATCAGAATATTCCTACCTTAATTCCGATTGGCCTATCAGCCAATCGGAATTTGAGGGACGCCATCTTGGATGACGTCCCTTAAAGGAACCGTCATTCTGCAGTTGGACGTCGCCGGAAGAAGATGGGTCCGCGGTGGAGGTCTTCAGGATGGAGCCGGTCGTCATCGGATGAAGATAGAAGATGCCGCTTGGATCAAGATGGTTGCCGGTCCGGATCGCCTCTTCTTCCCGGATAGGATGAAGACTTTGGAGCCTCTTCTGGACCTCTTCAGCCACCGGATGATGGATCGCCAACCCCCGCTTGGGTTGGATGAAGATTTTGGAGCCAGGACGGATCGGTGATACCTGGTGAGGTGAAGACAAGGTAGGAAGATCTTCAGGGGCTTAGTGTTAGGCGTATTTAAGGGGGGTTTGGGTTAGATTAGGGGTATGTGGGTGGTGGGTTGTAATGTTGGGGGGGGGTATTGTATGTTTTTTTTTACAGGCAAAAGGGCCCTGTTCAGGGCTGGTAAGGTAAAAGAGCTTTTAACTTTAGTAATTTAGTAATTTAGAATAGGGTAGGGCATTTTTTATTTTGGGGGGCTTTGTTGTTTTATTAGGGGGCTTAGAGTAGGTGTAATTAGTTTAAAATTGTTGAATATTTTTCTTATGTTTGTAGATATTTTTTTATTTTTTGTAACTTAGTTCTTTTTTATTTTTTGTACTTTAGTTAGTTTATTTAATTGTAGTTATTTGTAGGTATTGTATTTAATTAATTTATTGATAGTGTAGTGTTAGGTTTAATTGTAGGTAATTGTAGGTATTTTATTTAATTAATTTAATGATAGTATAGTGTTAGGTTTAATTGTAACTTAGGTTAGGATTTATTTTACAGGTAATTTTGTAATTATTTTAACTAGGTAACTATTAAATAGTTCTTAACTATTTAATAGCTATTGTACCTGGTTAAAATAATTACAAAGTTGCCTGTAAAATAAATATTAATCCTAAAATAGCTACAATGTAATTATAATTTATATTGTAGCTATATTAGGATTTATTTTACAGGTAAGTATTTAGCTTTAAATAGGAATAATTTATTTAATAAGAGTTAATTTATTTCATAAGAATAAAATTATATTTCAGTTAGGGGGTGTTAGTGTTAGGGTTAGACTTAGCTTTAGGGGTTAATCCATTTATTAGAATAGCGGTGAGCTCCGGTCTGCAGATTAGGGGTTAATAATTGAAGTTAGGTGTCGGCGATGTTAGGGAGGGCAGATTAGGGGTTAATACTATTTATTATAGGGTTAGTGAGGCGGATTAGGGGTTAATAACTTTATTATAGTAGCGCTCAGGTCCGCTCGGCAGATTAGGGGTTAATTATTGTAGGTAGCTGGCTGCGACGTTGTGGGGGGCAGGTTAGGGGTTAATAAATATAATATAGGGGTCGGCGGTGTTAGGGGCAGCAGATTAGGGGTACATAAGGATAATGTAAGTAGCGGCGGTTTACGGAGCAGAAGATTAGGGGGTTAAAAATAAAATGCAGGTGTCAGCGATAGCGGAGGCGGCAGATTAGGGGTTAATAAGTGTAAGGTTAGGGTTGTTTAGACTCGGGGTACATGTTAGAGTGTTAGGTGCAGACGTAGGAAGTGTTTCCCCATAGCAAACAATGGGGCTGCGTGAGGAGCTGAACGCAGCTTTTTTGCAGATGTTAGTTTTTTTTTCAGCTCAAACAGCCCCATTGTTTCCTATGGGGGAATCGTGCACGAGCACGTTTTTGAGGCTGGCCGCTTGCGTAAGCAACTCTGGTATTGAGAGTTGAAGCTGCGTTAAAAATGCCCTACGCTCCTTTTTTGGAGCCTAACGCTGACATTATATGGACTCTCAATACCAGAGTTATTTTTATGGTGCGGCCAGAAAAAAGCCGGCGTTAGATTTTCGGGTCGTTACCAACAAAACTCCAAATCTAGCCGTTAGGAACCAATAAGAAGCAAACTCAGTGGTTTAAAAAGACCTTAGAAGAAATAATGGACATCCTTGACAAAGCCGAGCAGACATTGGTGAAACGTACGTTGGAAAACTCTGTGACATCACCAAATAGGCAGAGACTTACCTTCTGAACTAAGCAAACCGCAACTTAGAGACATTGTTACACAATAACGGTCTGAGGTAGCTGAGTTTCTTGCTATGGTTTAATCTCTTTTTAAAGCCTGGTGATATCACTTTTTTTTATTAAATAGTTTTTATATTATTTGTTTAAGATCCACTTTTCTATCTCCATTTGGAGTTTCAAAGAGCCTTTAAATCTAGAGTTTGATGTTAAGCTCTAGAGTATGTAAGTACATTAACCCTTCATTTCTTATGCCATAGTGCATTGCAGAACGTCACCATTTGCAGTTTTTCTTTTTTTCTTTGGAGGTATCATCATTTAAATCTGCAAGCAATCTGGGACTTAATTTCTCACAGTATATCCTTTTATTCACCATCAAACTGTTTTGTGTTATTTTTATTTTTGTTTGTGATTTAGACAAGTTTATATATGGTTTTTGTATAAATGTGTGTGTGCTTGTATATGTGTATATTTGTGTTTGTGCGTGTATGTGTGTGTGCTTGTATATGTGTATATTTGTCTTTGTGCATGTATGTGTGTGTGTGCTTGTGTATGTGTATATTTGTGTTTGTGCGTGTATGTGTGTGTGCTTGTGTATGTGTATATTTGTGTTTGTGCGTGTATGTGTGTGTGCTTGTATATGTGTATATTTGTGCGTGTATGTGTGTGTGAATGTATATGTGTATATTTGTGTTTGTGCGTGTATGTGTGTGTGCTTGTATATGTGTATATTTGTCTTTGTGCATGTATGTGTGTGTGCTTGTGTATGTGTATATTTGTGTTTGTGCGTGTATGTGTGTGTGCTTGTATATGTGTATATTTGTGCGTGTATGTGTGTGTGAATGTATATGTGTATATTTGTGTTTGTGCGTGTATGTGTGTGTGCTTGTATATGTGTATATTTGTCTTTGTGCATGTATGTGTGTGTGCTTGTGTATGTGTATATTTGTGTTTGTGCGTGTATGCGTGTGTGCTTGTATATGTATATATTTGTGTTTGTGCGTGTATGTGTGTTTGCTTGTATATGTGTATATTTGTCTTTGTGCATGTATGTGTGTGTGCTTGTGTATGTGTATATTTGTGTTTGTGCGTGTATGCGTGTGTGCTTGTATATGTATATATTTGTGTTTGTGCGTGTATGTGTGTGTGCTTGTATATGTGTATATTTGTGTTTGTGCGTGTATGTGTGTGAGAATGTATATGTGTATATTTGTGTTTGTGCGTGTATGTGTGTGTGCTTGGATATGTATATATTTGTGTTTGTGCGTGTATGTGTGTGTGCTTGTATATGTGTATATTTGTGTTTGTGCATGTATGTGTGTGTGCTTGTTTATGTGGATATTTGTGTTTGTGGGTGTATGCATGTGTGCTTGTATATGTACAGTATATATTTGTGTATGTGCGTGTATGTGTGTATATACTGTATGTGTGCATGCATGTATATTGGCATATATGTGTGCCTATGTAAGTATGTGTGTGTGCTTGTATATGTGTATATTTGTGTTTGTGCGTGTACTTATATATTTGTATATTTGTGTTTGTGCGTGTGTTGTATATGTATATATTTGTGTTTGTGCGTGTATGTGTGTGTGCTTGTATATGTGTATATTTGTGTTTGTGCATGTATGTGTGTGTGCTTGTATATGTGTATATTTGTGTTTGTGCATGTATGTGTGTGTGCTTGTTTTTGTGGATATTTGTGTTTCTGGGTGTATGGGTGTGTGCTTGTATATGTAAATATTTGTGTTTGAGCGTGTGTGTGTATATATGTGTGCATGCATGTATATTGGCATATATGTGTGCCTATGTAAGTATGTGTGTGTACTTGTATATGTGTATATTTGTGGTTGTGCGTGTTTGTGTGTTTATATGTGTGTATGCATGTATATGGACATATATACAGTATGTGTGTGTGCATATGTGTGTGAGCTTGTATATGTGTATATTTGTGTTATTATGTGTATGTGTGTGTTTATACTTGTGTATATATGTGTGCGTGCATGTGTATGGGCATATGTGTGTGTATGTGTGTGTGCTTGTATATGTGTATAATCGACCTTGAGACGTCTTCACCCAGTCGGGCACAAGTGGACCTCCAGAGGGGCAGAAGTCTTCATCCGATCCGGGCAGAAGAGGTCCTCCAAGCGGCAGAAGTCTTCATCCAGGCGGCATCTTCTATCTTCATCCATCCGGAGCGGAGCGGGTCCATCTTCAATCCAGCCGAAACGGAGCATCCTCTTCAAACGAAGTCCAAGCAAAGAATGAAGGTTCCTTTAAATGACGTCATCCAAGATGGCGTCCCTTGAATTCTGATTGGCTGATAGGATTCTATCAGCCAATCGGAATTAAGGTAGGGGTTAATAACTATAATGTAGGGTTCGGCGATGTTGGGGGCGGCAGATTAGGGGTTCATAAGTATAATGTAGGTGACGGCGGTGTCCGGAGTGGCAGATTAGGGGTTAATAATATAATGCAGGTGTCGGCAATGTCGGGGATGGCAGATTAGGGGTTAATAAGTGTAAGATTAGGGGTGTTTAGACTCGGGGTTCATGTTAGGTTGTTAGGTGTAGACATAAATTTTATTTCCCCATAGGAAACAATGGGGCTGCGTTAGCTGCTTTTTTGCAGGTGTTAGGTTTTTTTCCAGCTGAATCTGCCCCATTGTTTCCTATGGGGAAATTGTGCACGAGCACGTTTAGCCAGCTTACCGCTGACTTAAGCAACGCTGGTATTGAGGTGAGATGTGGAGCAAAATTTTGCTCTACGCTCACCTTTTTGTGGCTAACGCCGGGTTTAAAAAACCTGTAATACCAGCGTTGTCTTAAGTGAGCGGTGAGTAAAAAAGGCTTGTTAGCACCGCACCCCTGTTACCGCAAAACTCTTAATCTAGGCGCATGCTTGCAGTGCATCAATTTTTGGTAGTAAGCTGTGGATATTACAGTGCACAAAGGAGAGGCCTTTTTTTAGCTGGAAGGCTAGGAATGGAATTTGTTAGGGGACCAGGGTTAGACTCTACATCATTTGCAAGGGCAAGTAACATAAGGAATAGGAATTTGGAAATCATTTTTGTTTGGCCATATAGTGAATGTGATACTTTATAATTTTGTGAGGTGGGGGTAGGAGGGTTATTTTATATAACCCTCCACCAGAACTCAGCAGATAAGTTACAGCAACAGAGCAGGCCATGGTGTATGATACTTTGTTTTCCAGTTAGAGGTGTGTGCTTATGGCAGTTATTATGTGAACAAAATTGGAGTGAGAAAAGGGTTATCACGAATAACAGTATGGTCATATTTGTATTCAAGCTAGTGGTATGAGGTGTGTAGATAAAAGAATAAAAAATAAAATAAAAAAGTATATACACTATTGATGTGTGATATATAGCTATTTGTAGGAAGAGAGAATATAGGGTTAAGTAAAAGGAAGAATGTGCTGATCAGTGTTTGCAGCTGTCATTTAAGGAGAATAACAGTAGTGTGGGAGACCATCTATAAATGAAGAAATGAGCCTGGGGTGGGTGGGAAACTATCTTCCAGAAGCTACCTTTATGCATAGCAAGAGAACAGCTGAAATATGGTCTTTATTTTCTTGCAAGGCTGGGGTAGATATGCTTTAAAATCAGGCTGAAGGAGAGAGATATATTAGCGTCAGATTGGCCTGCAAAAATTTAAAGGAATGGGGAGGGTATATCTTTGGACATTTGAGCTAAGGGTCATTCAAGCAAAAACACAGGCAAATGTTAAAATTACAGAGATAAGACAGAGGTATTCATGTAGGGGAGTAAAACCATTAAAGTACAAAAAAAATATATGGGCCTTAGCTGGTTAAACTAACTTTTTACATAATGGTCAGACATAATGGTGATAAAATTTGCATTTAAAATTATAAAAAAAAAAAAAAATAGCCAATACTCTCCCTCTCTCTCTCTCTCTCTCTCTCTCTCCTTTGTTTCACCCCCTGCGCGTGCGATCAGCTGTGCTGCCGGGTCCTCGCGCTGCTGCCGGGTGGGTGCGCGTGCGATCAGCTGCAAGAGTTTGTCTGAACTGCGCATGACGGCTTCAGACAAACTCTTGTCTTTTATAATATAGGATTACTATCTTCCAGAAGCTACCTGTATGCATAGCAGGGGAACAGCTGAAATAAGGTATTTATTTTCATGCAACGCTGGGGTAGATATGCTTTATATATATATATATATGTATATGCTTATAAACATATACTGTATATTTATGTGTTAATATTGGTATATATGTCTCATGGCATGAGAATGAGCTCCCATTAGAGCCTATAGAAGTGTGCTCTTGTCAGTGCAAAGCTTCCCTGCAATGCAACAATGAGGTCACTTTCACATTGCGCCTCACCTTTAATACCAGTGCACAATTGCGTGCGTTGGTATTACGAGTGGAGAGCAAATATCGCGCTCGCGAAAGCGCAATTTTTTGCTCCACTCATAATCTGGCCACTTGGTGGTAGTGTATCAAGCATATTTTCTTCTAAGAGAATTTCTTTTGGTTGCAGACGTAAATCAGAAGTATTACCTTCTAACCTCTTTGCTATCGGGAATTTCAGAGAAAAACTTGCCCAAGGTACCGGAGAATTTTTAGCATTTTTTCTATCACTCAGTTAAAACAGAAATAAAGCCTTTAGTTTTTTGATTAATATATATGTGTGTCTGAAGGTAATGCAGGATGAAATCCATAGTTAGAAAAACTAAACATAGTAGAATAGCATAATAAATAGACAATGCAAAAGCACTTTTTTTTATTTCATGAGTAGTAGATTGTTTTCTGAAATATTTTAAAGTTAGTTCTATTTTCCCTCCCCCTGCATCATGTGACAGACATCAGCCAATCACCAAATTCGTATACACATATCCTGTGAATCTTGCACTTGCTCAGTGGGATCTGGTGCCTCAGAAAGTGTGTATATATAAAGATTCTGCACATTTAGCTAATGGAAGTGAATTAGAAAGTTTTTTTAAAAGTGTGTGCTTATTGTAGAAAAACTTGTTTGAAGCAAAGATGCTTAATTATCCTGAATATAGGAAGAAATACATTGCAAGTACTGTTCCAAAGTTTGATTAGTACGCTCCATCTGATGAAATAGTCTGAAGAAAATATCCAGAGCATAATGATTCTGAAATGTTCAGACTGCAACAGAAATGCTAAAAAATCTGGAGTTAAACTGAGAGCCTCTGTCAGATAACACATTCTGTGCACACAGAAAACTTCTTTAATAAACAGAGAAGCCATCATATTAGCAGAAGGAAGTCCGTCAGCAGAAATAAATAGGCTATGTTAGTAAAGCGATGAACCACCACCAAAATGTTATAAAATCCACCAGACAAAGGTAGATTAGCAATGAAAGCAATGAAGACACAGGCCCAATGAGCATCAGGGGTAGGCAAACGATGAAGAGGGCCTACTGGAGCCACAGAAGAATGTTTCATCCTGGCACAGGCGTCACACGATATGACAAATTTACGGACACCTTTTATCAACTCAGGCCACCATAAATTTCTAGAGATTAAGTCCACATTGTCACGCCGCAACGCTGCTGCTCGCTATGACTGTTGCCATAGAGGCGGCGGTGGTGACTCGTTGCTATGACCATTGCCATAGATGTGGCGGTAGTTCAGAGCGTGCGCCGATGATGTCATCGCCACACACTGTCTCTCTCTCCTGGATGCTGCTCCTGATTGCACCTGTGTGTCCTCCTTGGTGTTAATCTGTAAGTACTCTATTTCCCTTACTACACTGCCCAAGTATAGGTTGGGATATTTCCTTATCCTTCCACTTGACGCCGGGATAAGAAGACTACTGGCCAGGTTTGGTCTGATAGAAAGATATCCCACGAGCATTACATTATATTTGGGTCATGGACCAAAATGAGGTAGCAAGAGCAGTCACTCTTCAGGGACAGATGCTGGGAACCCACACCATACACTTGCAGAATTTGGATTTTAAAATACAGGCTATAACCGCTATGCTCTCCTCACTGGTTGCAGAGAACAACGCTACTCCTGTTGTTATTAGAAGATGTGTGATACTAGATGCAACACTCGATTATCTCCAAAGCTGATCCCAGAAAGAGTATATTAACCTCAAAATATACTCAATGTACAAAAAGAAGGGGGGGATTTGGGATCGCGCTGTAAACAGCTGGAGAATATAATAGCAATTATTATCAATTAATGGTATTTACCAGGATGTTAAGAAAATAAAGGGCAGAGGAAATAATTATGTTTATCCTTATGGGTTAATATAGAACTAGAATATATAAATATATCTCCTCATGAACAGATTTGCAATTAATCCTATATGCCGTATGGACTAATATTAGCTTGAATAATGCATGAATATGTCACAATTAATATATAATAAAGTGCTGATACTAAAATATAGCATAGAATTTATTTAAAATAGTTTAGAATAATTTAGAAGTCAATATAAAAGTTGATAACTGGTTCTCAAAATGTAAACATTTTATTACAATAACATAGAAATAAGATGCTGGCATCAAATAAAAACAATCCTAAAAAGTTGCATTTGATTCTAATGATAAAAATGATGGTAATAGTCTTATGACAAATGTAACAGAATTTAAAATTGTGCTGTAGTGATACCCTTAGAGTTAATATCTGGGTCTCAGAACATTTATCGTAGTAGCGATTGTAGGATAGTCTTTTGCAATATTATCCCCAATGATGCAGCCACGTCTTCGTTCTTAAAGGGACAGTCTACACCAGAATTTGTATTGTTTTAAAAGATAGATAATCCCTTTATTACCCATTTCCCAATTTTGCATAACTAACACATTTATAATAATATACTTTTAACCTCTGTGATTATCTTGTATCTAAGCCTCTGCAAACTGCCCCTTTTTTCAGTTCTTTTGACAGACTTGCAGTCTAGCCAATCAGTGCCAGCTCCCAGATAACTTCTCGTGCACAAGCACAGTGTTATCTATATGAAATACGTGAACTAACACCCTCTAGTGGTGAAAAACTGTTAAAATGCAATCTGAAAGAGGTGGGCTTCAAGGTCTAAGAAATTAGCATATGAACCTCCTAGGTTAAGCTTTCAACTAAGAATACCAAGAGAACAAAGCAAAATTGGTGATAAAAGTAAATTGGAAAATTGTTTAAAATTACATACCCTATCTGAATCATGAAAGTTTATTTTGGCCTAGACTGTCCCTTTAACAGTGACTGTGTCCTTATAGTTACCAGCGATATAAATACCTGCAGGTCGATTCAATTTCTTCGGGTTAAATGTATTACCCGAGAACGCTGTAATGGTGTATCAGCGTGTGTGGAATTCCGCTTGCAATAGTGTATCCAGTCTCCCTGTTTGAAGAAAGAAGTTCCGGTTCCGGTTAGGAGTTCAGATTGAACCCGCTATTGACAATAATCCGGAGGATTTCTTTATCACGGTCTCCAAGTTTAGAGTATTAGTGGTGCGTTGGACATTGGAAATAGGTCCTGGGGCAGGAATTACACATATAGACGCTACTCGATATGAGAAGTAGATCAATGTACCTGTCCTATCTATTCCTCTCAACCAACCTTAAATCAAATTCAGATGCAATCAGAGTAAGTCAATCTACGCGTTTCAGCCACCAGGGGCCTTTATCAAGATGCTTACTCTCTCCTCTGTTGAATTTAAAAAGCAGGTGTCATATGTTCATTGGATTATGGTTTCACCTATAGGGAACGATCAATCTTCTATGCAAATAAGATTTATACTTCATTAGTATCGAATGCATTATCTCTTGGTTATAAAGCAGTTAAATCCAGGGATAAGGGGCGGAGATGTGAATAACTTACTTTTAAAAAAAGAAGCTGAACTTATTAAGCTCTGAAATGGATTTCTAGAAAACTATTACGGAAGAAGTTTTTTGAGACATATAGGCCTAGATTTGGAGTTTGGCGTTAGCTGTGAAAACCAGCATTAGAGGCTCCTAACGCTGGTTTTAGGCTACCTCCGGTATTTGGAGTCACTCAAAATAGGGTCTAACGCTCACTTTTCAGCCGCGACTTTTCCATACCGCAGATCCCCTTACGTCAATTGCGTATCCTATATTTTCAATGGGATTTTTCTAACTCCGGTATTTAGAGTCGTGTCTGAAGTGAGCGTTAGACATCTAACGACAAAACTCCAGCCGCAGGAAAAAAGTCAGTAGTTAAGAGCTTTCTGGGCTAACGCCGGTTCATAGAGCTCTTAACTACTGTACTCTAAAGTACACTAACACCCATAAACTACCTATGTACCCCTAAACCGAGGTCCCGCCACATCGCCGCCACTCGATTAAATTTTTTTAACCCCTAATCTGCCGACCGCCACCTACGTTATACTTATGTACCCCTAATCTGCTGCCCCTAACACCGCCGACCCCTATATTATATTTATTAACCCCTAACCTGCCCCCCACAACGTCACAGCCAGCTACCTACAATAATTAACCCCTAATCTGCCGACCGCAAAGCGCCGCCACCTACGTTATACTTATGTACCCCTAATCTGCTGCCCCTAACACCGCCGACCCCTATATTATATATATTAACCCCTAATCTGCCCCCCTCAACGTCGCCTCCACCTGCCTACACTTATTAACCCCTAATCTGCCGAGCGGACCACACCGCTACTATAATAAAGTTATTAACCCCTAATCCGCCTCACTAACCCTATAATAAATAGTATTAACCCCTAATCTGCCCTCCCTAACATCGCCGACACCTAACTTCAATTATTAACCCCTAATCTGCCGACCGGAGCTCACCGCTATTCTAATAAATGTATTAACCCCTAAAGCTAAGTCTAAACCTAACACTAACACCCCCCTAAATTAAATATAATTTTAATCTAACGAAATTAATTAACTCTTATTAAATAAATTATTCCTATTTAAAGCTAAATACTTACCTGTAAAATAAATCCTAATATAGCTACAATATAAATTATAATTACATTGTAGCTATTTTAGGATTAATATTTATTTTACAGGTAACTTTGTATTTATTTTAACCAGGTACAATAGCTATTTAATAGTTAAGAACTATTTAATAGCTAAAATAGTTAAAATAATTACAAATTTACCTGTAAAATAAATCCTAACCTAAGTTACAATTAAACCTACCACTACACTATCAATAAATTTAATTAAATAAAATACCTATAATTATCTACAATTAAACCTAACACTACACTATCAATAAATAAATTAAATACAATACCTACAAATAACTACAATGAAATAAACTATCTAAAGTACAAAAAATAAAAAAGAACTAAATTACAAAAAATAAAAAAATATTTACAAACATAAGAAAAATATTACAACAATTTTAAACTAATTACACCTACTCTAAGCCCCCTAATAAAATAACAAAGCCCCCCAAAATAAAAAAATGCCCTACCCTATTCTAAATTACTAAAGTTCAAAGCTCTTTTACCTTACCAGCCCTGAATAGGGCCCTTTGCGGGGCATGCCCCAAGAAGTTCAGCTCTTTTGCCTGTAAAAAAAAACATACAATACCCCCCCCCAACATTACAACCCACCACCCACATACCCCTAATCTAAGCCAAACCCCCCTTAAATAAACCTAACACTAAGCCCCTGAAGATCTTCCTACCTTGTCTTCACCCTGCCAGGTTCACCGATCGGTCCAGAAGAGCTCCTCCGATGTCCTGATCCAAGCCCAAGCGGGGGGCTGAAGAGGTCCATGATCCGGCTGAAGTCATCATCCAAGCGGGAGCTGAAGAGGTCCATGATCCGGCTGAAGTCTTCATCCAAGCGGGGCAGAAGAGGTCTTCCATCTGATTGAAGTCTTCATCCAAGCGGGATCTTCTATGGTCATCCATCCGGAGCGGAGCGGCAGGATCCTGAAGACCTCCGACGCGGAACATTCATCCTGGCCGACGAATGACGGTTCCTTTAAATGACGTCATCCAAGATGGCGTCCCTCGAATTCCGATTGGCTGATAGGATTCTATCAGCCAATCGGAATTAAGGTAGGAATATTCTGATTGGCTGATGGAATCAGCCAATCAGAATCAAGTTCAATCCGATTGGCTGATCCAATCAGCCAATCAGATTGAGCTTGCATTCTATTGGCTGTTCTGATCAGCCAATAGAATGCGAGCTCAATCTGATTGGCTGATTGGATCAGCCAATCGGATTGAACTTGATTCTGATTGGCTGATTCCATCAGCCAATCAGAATATTCCTACCTTAATTCCGATTGGCTGATAGAATCCTATTAGCCAATCGGAATTCGAGGGACGCCATCTTGGATGACGTCATTTAAAGGAACCGTCATTCGTCGTTCAGTCGTCGGCCAGGATGGATGTTCCGCGTCGGAGGTCTTCAGGATCCTGCCGCTCCGCTCCGGATGGAAGACCATAGAAGATCCTGCTTGGATGAAGACTTCAATCAGATGGAAGACCTCTTCTGCCCCTCTTGGATGAAAACTTCAGCCGGATCATGGACCTCTTCAGCTCCCGCTTGGATGATGACTTCAGCCGGATCATGGACCTCTTCAGCCCCCCGCTTGGGCTTGGATCAGGACATCGGAGGAGCTCTTCTGGACTGATCGGTGAACCTGGCAGGGTGAAGACAAGGTAGGAAGATCTTCAGGGGCTTAGTGTTAGGTTTATTTAAGGGGGGTTTGGCTTAGATTAGGGGTATGTAGGTGGTGGGTTGTAATGTTGGGGGGGGGTATTGTATGTTTTTTTTTACAGGCAAAAGAGCTGAACTTCTTGGGGCATGCCCCGCAAAGGTCCCTGTTCAGGGCTGGTAAGGTAAAAGAGCTTTGAACTTTAGTAATTTAGAATAGGGTAGGGCATTTTTTTATTTTGGGGGACTTTGTTATTTTATTAGGGGGCTTAGAGTAAGTGTAATTAGTTTAAAATTGTTGTAATATTTTTCTTATGTTTGTAAATATTTTTTTATTTTTTGTACTTTAGATAGTTTATTTCATTGTAGTTATTTGTAGGTATTGTATTTAATTTATTTATTGATAGTGTAGTGTTAGGTTTAATTGTAGATAATTATAGGTATTTTATTTAATTAATTTATTGATAGTGTAGTGTTAGGTTTAATTGTAACTTAGGTTAGGATTTATTTTACAGGTAAATTTGTAATTATTTTAACTATTTTAGCTATTAAATAGTTCTTAACTATTAAATAGCTATTGTACCTGGTTAAAATAAATACAAAGTTACCTGTAAAATAAATATAAATCCTAAAATAGCTATAATATAATTATAATTTATATTGTAGCTATATTAGGATTTATTTTACAGGTAAGTATTTAGCTTTAAATAGGAATAATTTATTTAATAAGAGTTAATTAATTTCGTTAGATTAAAATTATATTTAACTTAGGGGGGTGTTAGTGTTAGGGTTAGACTTAGCTTTAGGGGTTAATACATTTATTAGAATAGCGGTGAGCTCCGGTCGGCAGATTAGGGGTTAATAATTGAAGTTAGGTGTCGGCGATGTTAGGGAGGGCAGATTAGGGGTGAATACTATTTATTATAGGGTTAGTGAGGCGGATTAGGGGTTAATAACTTTATAATAATAGCGGTGCGGTCCGCTCGGCAGATTAGGGGTTAATAAGTGTAGGCAGGTGGAGGCGACGTTGTGGGGGGCAGATTAGGGGTTAATAAATATAATATAGGGGTCGGCGGTGTTAGGGGCAGCAGATTAGGGGTACATAAGGATAATGTAAGAAGCGGCGATTTACGGAGCGGCAGATTAGGGGTTAAAAATAAAATGCAGGTGTCAGCGATAGCGGGGTCGGCAGATTAGGGGTTAATAAGTGTAAGGTTAGGGGTGTTTAGACTCGGGGTACATGTTAGGGTGTTAGGTGCAGACTTAGGAGGTGTTTCCGCATAGCAAACAATGGGGCTGCGTTAAGAGCTGAACGCGGCTTTTTTGCAGGTGTTAGGTTTTTTTTTTCAGCTCAAACAGCCCCATTGTTTTCTATGGGGGAATCGTGCACGAGCACGTTTTTGAGGCTGGCCGCTTGCGTAAGCAACTCTGGTATTGAGAGTTGAAGCTGCGTTAAAAATGCTCTACGCTCCATTTTTGGAGCCTAACGCAGCCTTTATGTGGACTCTCAATACCACAGTTATTTTTATGGTGCGGCCAGAAAAAAGCCGGCGTTAGCTACGCGGGTCCTTACCGACAAAACTCCAAATCTAGGCCATACACTTTCTGATATATGAAAAAAACATAACGTATGGATAAAATTTCATAAATTTGAATTGATGTAAATTTATAACTTCACATACACATAATCTTACAAATATAGAATCCCAAATTAAACTAACAATGTGACCGCTCTTTACGGAATCCTATGTAATTATAAGCAAAAAATTTTATGTAGAGTTCTATTAATGAATATGTTTCCATTATGAATAGTTAAGATACGCAAAAAACAAACACAATGTTGTAAGAATGTTTTTTATTATTTGCTTTTAAGTATAACACAAAAAGAAATAACCAAGAGATAATGCATTCGATACTAATGAAGTACAAATCTTATTTGCATAGAAGATTGATTGTTCCCTATAGGTGAAGCCATAATCCAATGAACATATGACACCTGCTTTTTAAATTCAACAGAGAGAGTAAGCATCTTGATAAAGGCCCCTGGCGGCTGAAACGCGTAGATTGATTTACTCTGATTGCATCTGAATTTGATTTAAGGTTAGTTGAGAGGAATAGATAGGACAGGTACATTGATCTACTTCTCATATCGAGTAGCATCTATATGTGTAATTCCTGCCCCAGGACCTATTTCCAATCTCCAACGTACCACTAATACTCTAAACTTGGAGACCGTGATACAGAAATCCTCCGGATTATTGTCAATAGCGGGTTCAATCTGAACTCCTAACCAGAACCGGAACTTCTTTCTTCAAATAGGGAGACTGGATACACTATTGCAAGCGGAATACCACACACGCTGATACACCATTACAGCGTTCTCGGGTAATACATTGAACCGAAGAAATTGAATCGGACTGCAGGTATTTATATCGCTGGTAACTATAAGGACACAGTCACTGTTAAGAACGAAGACGTGGCTGCATCATTGGGGATAATATTGCAAAAGACTATCCTACAATCGATACTACGATAAATGTTCTGAGACCCAGATATTAACTCTAAGGGTATCACTACAGCACAATTTTAAATTCTGTTACATTTGTCATAAGACTATTACCATCATTTTTATCATTAGAATCAAATGCAACTTTTTAGGATTGTTTTTATTTGATGCCGGCATCTTATTTCTATGTTATTGTAATAAAATGTTTAAATTTTGAGAACCAGTTATCAACTTTTATATCGACTTCTAAATTATTCTAAACTATTTTAAATAAATTATATGCTATATTTTAGTATCAGCACTTTATTATATATTAATTGTGACATATTCATGCATTATTCAAGCTAATATTAGTCCATACGGCATATAGGATTAATTGTGAATCTGTTCATAAGGAGATATATTTATATATTCTAGTTCTATATTAACCCATAAGGATAAACATAATTATTTCCTCTGCCCTTTATTTTCTTAACATCCTGGTAAATACCATTAATTGATAATAATTGCTATTATATTCTCCAGCTGTTTACAGCGCGATCCCAAATCCTCCCCTACTCCTGTTGTTACACAGCCAGTCCCTGCTGCTAGTGCTGCAGCTTCTTCCCCTGCTTCTGGAAGTATACCCCGGATACCACTGCCTGACAAGTATGATGGTACTACTAATTGAAGGGTTTTTGTCAACCAGTGCAGGCTGCACTTTTGCAACGATCCTCACACCTTCCAGTCTCTTCAATCAAAGATCACTTTTATTATTTCTTTATTGAAAGACAAGACCCTAGCCTGGGTCTCTCTCCTTTTGGAACAGAACGCTCAACTCCTGAACGATGCTGATGCCTTCATTTTTGCATTATCTTCTGTGTTTGGGACCTCCGGCCGCGCTTCTGCTGCAGAGTACTCTCTCTTGGATCTCCGCCAGAGCAATAGAACTGTGGCACAATACGACATCGAGTTTCGCACCATGGCACTTGAGACCAGTTGGGATGGCAGTGCTCTTAAGGCGGCCTTTAGGAGAGGCTTGCATGAGTGCATCAAGGATGAGCTCACTTATCGTGATGTTCCTTCTTCCCTGGATGAATTCATAACACAATGGCCCCTAGTTATCAAGCCGTCAACCTCAAATACGCTGGAATTCTGCAGCATATTTGTGGCGAGGCTGATTCGCCTTAGTTATCAAGCCCTGTTGCCTGGCAAAAGTAGAATTTTGTGAGGTAAGCTCCGATCCGCCGGGCAAAGTCCGACACAGATCGATTCTTACGTCACTTCAGATGTTCCTCACACAAGTTCAGCACAATCTGACTACTTTTGCTAGTTATCAAAATACTAGCAGGTACACTCGGCACTTTTCCGGCCCAGCGTACCTGGTTTTCAATCCGCCGCCCTGGAGGTGGCGGATCCCATAGGAATCAATGGGAGTCTGACCATAGCGAAAGTTCATGTTCGCTGCTGCCCAACATCCCATTGATTCCTATGGGAGCTGTCTACACCTAACACCCTTACATGTACCCCGAGTCTAAACACCCCTAATCTGTCCCCCCCTACACCGCCGCAACTAAATAAATTTATTACCCCCTAAACCGCCGCTCCCGGACCCCGCCGCCACTATAATAAATATGTTAACCCCTAAACCACCGCTCCCTGACCCCGCCGCCACTATAATAAATATGTTAACCCCTAAACCGCCGCTCCTGGACCCCGCCGCCACCTACATAATACCTATTAACCCCTATCCTGCCCCCCCTATACCTCCGCCACTATAATAAATTTATTAACCCCTATCCTGCCCCCCCTACACCGCCGCCTCTATAATAAATTTATTAACCCCTATCCTGCCCCCCCTACACCGCCGCCACTATAATAAATGTATTAACCCCTATCCTACCCCCCTTACACCGCTGCCACTATAATACATTTATTAACCCCTAAATCTAAGTCTAACCCTAACCCTAACACCCCCCTAACTTAAATATTAATTAAATACATCTAAATATTATAACTCTTATTAACTAAATTAATTCTATTTAATACTAAATACTTACCTTTAAAATAAACCCTAATATAGCTACAATATAAATAATAATTATATTGTAGCTATCTTAGGATTTATTTTTATTTTACAGGCAACTTTCAATTTATTTTAACTAGGTACAATAGCTATTAAATAGTTATTAACTATTTAATAGCTACCTAGTTAAAATAAAGAGAAATTTACCTGTAAAATAAAAACTAACCTAAGTTACAATTACACCTAACACTACACTATACCTAAATAAATTATTCCTATTTAAAACTAAATACTTACCTGTAAAATAAACCCTAAGATAGCTACAATGTAATTAATAATTACATTGTAGCTATTTTAGGATTTATATTTATTTTACAGGTAACTTTGTATTTATTTTAGCTAGTTAGAATAGTTATTAAATAGTTATTAACTATTTAATAACTACCTAGCTAAAAGAAATACAAAATTACCTGTAAAATAAATCCTAACCTAAGTTACAATTAAACCTAACACTACACTATCATTAAATTAATTAAATAAATTAGCTACAAATAACTACAATTAAATACAATTAAATAAACTAACTAAAGTACAAAAAATAAAAAAACTAAGTTACAAAAAATAAAAAAATAAGTTACAAACATTTCAAAAATATTACAACAATTTTAAGCTACTTACACCTAATCTAAGCCCCCTAATAAAATAACAAATCCCCCTAAAATAAAAAAAATGCCCTACCCTATTCTACATTAAAAAGTTAACAGCCATATTACCTTACCAGCCCTTAAAAGAGCCTTTTGCGGGGCATGCCCCAAAGAAAACAGCTCTTTTGCCTGTAAAATAAAAATACAACCCCCCAACATTAAAACCCACCACCCACACACCCCTACTCTAACCCAAACCCCCCTTAAATAAACCTAACACTACCCCCCTGAAGATCATCCTACCTTTAGCCATCTTCAGCCAGCCGACCACCAATGGAACAGAAGAGGACATCCGCAGCGGCCGAAGTCATCATCCAAGGGGCGCTGAAGAAGTCTTCAATCCGATTGAAGTCATCATCCAAGGGGTGCTGAAGAAGTCTTCCATCCGATTGAAGTCATCATCCAGGCGGCGTCTTCAATCTTCATCCATCCGGAGCGGAGCGAAGCCATCTTCAGACGAGCCGAAACGGAGCCATCTTCTTCCACCGACGACTAGACGACGAATGAAGGTTCCTTTAAGTGACGTCATCCAAGATGGCGTCCCTCAAATTCCGATTGGTTGATAGGATTCTATCAGCCAATCGGAATTAAGGTAGGAAAAATCTGATTGGCTGATTGAATCAGCCAATCAGATTGAAGTTCAATCCGATTGGCTGATCCAATCAGCCAATCAGATTGAGCTTGCATTCTATTGGCTGATCGGAACAGCCAATAGAATGCGAGCTCAATCTGATTGGCTGATTGGATCAGCCAATCGGATTGAACTTCAATCTGATCAGCCAATAGAGTTCCGATCAGCCAATAGAATGCAAGCTCAATCTGATTGGCTGATTGGATCAACCAATCGGATTGAACTTCAATCTGATTGGCTGATTCAATCAGCCAATCAGATATTTCCTACCTTAATTCCGATTGGCTGATAGAATCCTATCAGCCAATCGGAATTCGAGGGACACCATCTTGGATGACGTCACTTAAAGGAACCTTCATTTGTCGTCTAGTCGTCGGTGGAAGAAAATGGCTCCGCGTCGGCTCGTCTGAAGATGGCTCCGCTCCACTCCGGATGGATGAAGATTGAAGACGCCGCCTGGATAATGACTTCAATCGGATGGAAGACTTCTTCAGGGCCCCTTGGATGATGACTTCGGCCACTGCGAATGTCCTCTTCTGTTCCATCGGTGGTCGGCTGGCTGAAGACGGCTAAAGGTAGGATGATCTTCAGGGGGGTAGTGTTAGGTTTATTTAAGGGGGGTTTGGGTTAGAGTAGGGGTGTGTGGGTGGTGGGTTTTAATGTTGGGGGGGTTGTATTTTTTTTTTTACAGGCAAAAGAGCTGAATACTTTGGGGCATGCCCCGCAAAAGGCCCTTTTAAGGGCTGGTAAGGTAATAGAGCTGTTAACTTTCGTAATTTAGAATAGGGTAGGGCATTTTTTTATTTTGGGGGGCTTTGTTATTTTATTAGGGGGCTTAGATTAGGTGTAAGTAGCTTACAATTGTTGTAATATTTTTGAATTGTTTGTAACTTTTTATTTTTTATGTTTTGTAACTTTTTTTTATTTTTTGTACTTTAGTTAGTTTATTTAATTGTAGTTATTTGTAGCTAATTTATTTAATTAATTTAATGATAGTGTAGTGTTAGGTTTAATTGTAACTTAGGTTAGGATTTATTTTATAGGTAATTTTGTATTTCTTTTAGCTAGGTAGTTATTAAATAGTTAATAACTATTTAATAACTATTCTAACTAGCTAAAATAAATACAAAGTTACCTGTAAAATAAATATAAATCCTAAAATAGCTACAATGTAATTATTAATTACATTGTAGCTATCTTAGGGTTTATTTTACAGGTAAGTATTTAGTTTTAAATAGGAATAATTTATTTAATGATAGTGTAGTGTTAGGTGTAATTGTAACTTAGGTTAGGATTTATTTTACAGGTAAATTTCTCTTTATTTTAACTAGGTAGATATTAAATAGTTAATAACTATTTAATAGCTATTGTACCTAGTTAAAATAAATTGAAATTTGCCTGTAAAATAAAAATAAATCCTAAGATAGCTACAATATAATTATTATTTATATTGTAGCTATATTAGGGTTTATTTTAAAGGTAAGTATTTAGTTTTAAATAGGATTCATTTAGTTAATAAGAGTTATAATATTTTGATGTATTTAATTAATATTTAAGTTAGGGGGGTGTTAGGGTTAGGGTTAGACTTAGGTTTAGGGGTTAATAATTTTATTTTAGTGGCGGCGGTGTAGGGGGGGGCAGGATAGGGGTTAAAAAATGTATTATAGGTGGCGACGGTATAGGGGGGCAGATTAGGGGTAAATAAGTTTAATATAGGTGGCGGCGGGGTCCGGGAGCGGCGGTTTAGGGGTTAAACAATTTATTTAGTTGCGGCGGGGTACGGGATCGGCAGAATAAGGGTTAAAAAATGTATTAAAAGGTGGCAACGGTATAGGGGGGGCAGGATAGGGGTTACTAGGCATAATGTAGGTGGCGGTGGGCTCCGGGAGCGGCGGTTTAGGGGTTAATACATTTATTATAGTTGCGGCAGGGTCTAGGAGCGGCAGTTTAGGGGTTAATAACTTTATTTAGTTGCGGGGGGCTCCGGGGCGCCGGTATAGGGGTAGAACAGTGTAGTTTAGTGTGGGTGCTTAGTGACAGCTTATCAATAAAGCTGTAGAAAATCCGAAGAGCAGTGAGATCGGATGAGTGATAACTATCACAGTCCGCTGCTCATCGCCCCGTACTTGGTGCGCGGCTTTTTGACAGCTTTTTTGATAACTTTGGCGAGATTTTTCAGGTCCACGGCGGCGATGGTAGGTGAGCTTAGGCGGGCGTATTGGGCCTGCGAAGGCAGGTAAGTAGACACGTTGATAACTAGAGGCCTTTGTATCAGTCTGGATTCTCAGTTTCAGTAGAGACAAGCTGAGACAGACAGAATCCCCCCTATCTCGTCCTCCTACCCCTCCGTTCTCTAGACTTTCTTCTACCCCGTCTGCACCTCCAGTTACCTCTGTAGAGGAACCCATGGATCTCTCCTCCCTCAAGCCCACAGAATCTGAAAGACAGAGAAGAAGGAGATTGAGACTGTGTTTCTTTTGCGGTTCTAACTCACACCAACTTAAGAATTCTAATATTCTGCCGGGAAAAGCCAATGCTTAGAGCAGTGATTTTCAACCTTTTTTTTTTGCTGTGGCACATTTTTTTACATTAAAAAATCCTGCGGCACACCACAATCCCAAAATTTTACAAAATCACACATTGTCGCCTAATAATCAATACAGTATATATATATATATATATATATATATATATATATATATATATAAAGCAAAGTCCTGTGTCGGAATGCACACCATATATTTAGTAGCAGCTGCCAGGGTGCAATGTCAAAACTGTATATACTATGCAAAAAAGGCAGCACTTACTGGTCATTTGTAAGTAAAATTTAGCTTTTAATAATACAAAAAGTTAAAATCTTGGGAAAAACATGACGTTTTGATGCCTAACTGGCATCTTTTTCAAATGTCCCAAAAGGTAAATCCAAAGTGGTCACACCAGCTATGTGGTGTTCCCCATGAGAGCATAAAACTACTGGCTGAATGTGTTATATTTATACAAGTCATAGCTGACATTGAGGCTGTGTTCAGCTGTGGATAATCACTTGCCAATCTGATCAGCTGGTTCCGTTCCCACCCACAAGCTTTATACTTCATTGTGCTGTTAGTTGAGCAACTGCATGGCTAATTTGCATATGTGGGAGTGATCTGCACCGGAGTAGTGTCCAATGATCTTGCGATGTTTTCAGGCGTCATCATACACGCCCACTTGTCTCTGCTGTGAGTGAAACTTCCCCAAACAAAGGGATATTAGCCTGTGACTTATGAACTGCTTCTGGCACAACGATGCCGTATGTTTCACACAGGTTGGTGAGGGGTCACCTTTGTCAATCAACGTAGAAGCTGCATGTTTACCTTGGCGCATGATGTACTGAACATTGTACTGGGATGTAATACACATTCAAAAGTTGTAGTAAGGAGATCAAATGTCCCACCTATAGTGGGTACACCCTCGCATTTATTCATAAAGCAACATCTAATGCAGGAATATCAGGAAATATCGATGGGGTGTAATACACATTCAATCTATTCAAATCAGACAACACAAATGCCCCACTTGTAGCGGGTACATCCCCATTGGTTAATATGAAGCTCCCATGCAAGATTAGCAGAAAATGCTTGATAGAGCACACAATCCAGCAACATGTGGGGGGTGGTGATGTTAAATAAATGACATCTAATAACACATTAGCCAAGTAGCAAAGGAAGAGAAAAAAAATTTAGAGAAGAAAAAAAAAAAAAAAATGAAAAAAGTTAAAAACATAGTAGAAGCTGGAACAATGAGCAAATTAAAAAAGTGCCCATTTTGTAATCCAATGATAGAAACATTTAATGCCTTTTTATTCATACATTAGTGGATCATTTTTATCCAATGAACGGCCCAAAGTCCAATTTAATGTTTAATCCTTTAGTAGAGACGGTGTCCAACATGTAGATCCATCTGGAATCTAGTCTAAGTAACATATTGTTGCGGTCTCGCCCCCTTTTTGGAATAGGTAGGTGATCAATAATCATGTAGCGTAGACTGGAGATGCTATGTTTCTGTGTAGCAAAGTGTCTGGCAACTGGGAGATCAGATGTTCCATTCTTCAGTGCCTCCCTAATTGAGCATCTATGATTCGCCATTCTATCTTTGAAAGGGGTGGTTGTTTTCCCCACATAGACCAGAGAACAGTGGCAAATTAGGATATATATGACATATGAGCTGTTACAATTCAGACGGTAACGAATGGTATATCTTTTATTCTTGTGTGGATGTTGAAAAGAATCTCCAACTTGCATGGAATTACAGTTAACGCAATCACCGCATTTGTAGAAACCACTTTTTCGAGATTTTAACCACGTATCACCTTGATGGGTACTTTTGGGATCATTTTTTACCAGTAGGTCCCTGATACTCCTCGCCCGTCTGTAAACCACTCTTGGAGTGTTAGTTTTCCAGGATGCCAGGCTCTTGTCGGTCTCAAGTAAGTCCCATCTATTGTGAATGGAATCCCTTATGGTCTCATGTGATGGAGAGAATGTGGTGATGAAGTTTAACTTCTCTTCAGTCATGTTTTTTCTTTCTTTATGTTTTAGGAGCGAATCTTGGTTACACCTGTGGAGTTTCTGTCTCGCCATATTAATATCCTTAATGTCATATAGCCTTTCCTCCAATTTCTTACACATAGCATCCAATTGTTTACTGCAGATTTCTGGTTCGGAATTATTCCTGATTACTCGAGTGAGTTGGGAGGAGATAATGCCTTACTTTTGGTGTTGTGGGTGATAGCTAGATGCCAGCAGCAGCGAGTTTCTGTCAGTGCTCTTAGTGTACAAAGATGTACCAAATCTAATGTGTTGTTCAGTTCTGACTTTAAAAATATTTAAATCCAAAAAGTGTATTTGTTCATGATCACATTCCATTTTGAACCTAATAGGGCCTTTGATCTGATTCAGGTGTTCTACCCATAGTATCAAATCCTGTTCCCTGCCACGCCAAATCAAAAACAAGTCATCTATGTATCTAGTGTACATCAGGATGTTGGGATGTGTGTAGGGTTGCATAATATGATGCTCATGCCAGAGCATAAAGATATTGGCATAGACAGGGGCCATGTTCGAGCCCATGGCTGTCCCTGCTATCTGCAAATAAAAATTACTTTCAAAAGATAAATAATTTTTAGTTAAGCAATGTTCCATAGGTTCCAAAAGAAACTCTAATGGAGGAAACCTATAGTCTGGGTTCCCCGTGGCCATGGATCTAACAGCCTCCAAGCCATCCAAGTGGGGGATGACAGTATAGAGGCTGTCAACGTACATCATGCGCCAAGGTGAACATGCAGCTTCTACGTTGATTGAAAAAGGTAACCCCTCACCAACCTATGTGAAACATACGGCATCGTTGTGCCAGAAGCAGTTCATAAGTCACAGGCTAATATCCCTTTGTTTGGTGAAGTTTCACTCACAGCAGAGACAAGTGGGCGTGTATGATGATGCCTGAAAACATTGCAAGATCATTGGACACTACTCCGGTGCAGATCACTCCCACATATGCAAATTAGCCATGCAGTTGCTCAACTAACAGCACAATGAAGTATAAAGCTTGTGGGTGGGAACAGAACTAGCTGATCAGATTTGCAAGTGATTATCCACAGCTGAACACAGCCTCAATGTCAGCTATGACTTGTATAAATATAACACATTCAGCCAGTAGTTTTATGCTCTCATGGGGAACACCACATAGCTGGTGTGACCACTTTGGATTTACCTTTTGGGACATTTGAAAAAGGTGCCAGTTAGGCATCGAAACGTCATGTTTTTCCCAAGATTTTAACTTTTTGTATTATTAAAAGCTAAATTTTACTTACAAATGACCAGTGAGTGCTGCCTTTTTTGCATAGTATATATATACTATATATATACTATATATATATAGTAAATTTTATTCAGTTAAATTAAATTAAGCTTTATTAGCATGACAGTCACTATAACTGCATTGCAAAATATCACTGAGAACAGCAACCTGCATCAACTACAAAACAGCAACAAGTGCAAAAAACACACACTTAGGGACACAGAACACACACACACACTTAGGGACACAGAACACACACACACACACTTAGGGATACAGAACACACACACACACACTTAGGGACACAGAACACACACACACACTTAGGGACACAGAACACACACACACACACACTTAGGGACACAGAACACACACACACTTAGGGACACAGAACACACACACACTTAGGGACACAGAACACACACACACACTTAGGGACACAGAACACACACACACACTTAGGGACACAGAACACACACACACACTTAGGGACACAGAACACACACACACACTTAGGGACACAGAACACACACACACACACTTAGGGACACAGAACACACACACACACTTAAGGACACAGAACACACACACACACTTAAGGACACAGAACACACACACACACACTTAAGGACACAGAACACACACACACACTTAAGGACACAGAACACACACACACTTAAGGACACAGAACACACACACACTTAAGGACACAGAACACACACACACTTAAGGACACAGAACACACACACACACTTAAGGACACAGAACACACACACACACACTTAAGGACACAGAACACACACACTTAAGGACACAGAACACACACACACACTTAAGGACACAGAACACACACACACTTAAGGACACAGAACACACACACACTTAAGGACACAGAACACACACACACTTAAGGACACAGAACACACACTTAGGGACACAGAACACACACACACTTAGGGACACAGAACACACACACACTTAGGGACACAGAACACACACACACTTAGGGACACAGAACACACACACACTTAAGGACACAGAACACACACACACTTAGGGACACAGAACACACACACACTTAGGGACACAGAACACACACACACACTTAGGGACACAGAACAAACACACACACTTAGGGACACAGAACACACACACACTTAGGGACACAGAACACACACACACACTTAAGGACACAGAACACACACACACACTTAAGGACACAGAACACACACACACACTTAATGACACAGAACACACACACACACACTTAAGGACACAGAACACACACACACACACTTAAGGACACAGAACACACACACACACTTAAGGACACAGAACACACACACACACTTAAGGACACAGAACACACACACACACTTAAGGACACAGAACACACACACACTTAAGGACACAGAACACACACACACTTAAGGACACAGAACACACACTTAGGGACACAGAACACACACACACTTAGGGACACAGAACACACACACACTTAGGGACACAGAACACACACACACTTAGGGACACAGAACACACACACACTTAGGGACACAGAACACACACACACTTAGGGACACAGAACACACACACACTTAGGGACACAGAACACACACACACTTAAGGACACAGAACACACACACACTTAAGGACACAGAACACACACACACTTAGGGACACAGAACACACACACACTTAGGGACACAGAACACACACACACTTAGGGACACAGAACACACACACACTTAAGGACACAGAACACACACACACACTTAGGGACACAGAACACACACACACTTAAGGAAACAGAACACACACACACTTAAGGAAACAGAACACACACACACTTAGGGACACAGAACACACACACACTTAGGGACACAGAACACACACACACACACTTAGGGACACAGAACACACACACACACACTTAGGGACACAGAACACACTCACACTTAGGGACACAGAACACACTCACACTTAGGGACACAGAACACACACACACACTTAGGGACACAGAACACACACACACATACACCTAGGGACACAGAACACACACGTAGGGACACAGAACACACCCAAAAACACACACTTAAGGACACAGAACACACACACTTAGGGACACAGAACACACACACACATGCACCTAGGGACACAGAACACACACACACACTTAGGGACACAGAACACACACACACATACACCTAGGGACACAGAACACACACGTAGGGACACAGAACAAACCCAAAAACACACACTTAAGGACACAGAACACACACACTTAGGGACACAGAACACACACACACATACACCTAGGGACACGGAACACACACACACACACACACACTTAAGGACACAGAACACACACACACGTAGGGACACAGAACACACCCAAAAACACACACTTAAGGACACAGAACACACACACTTAGGGACACAGAACACACACACACATACACCTAGGGACACAGAACACACACACACACTTAAGGACACAGAACACACATACTTAAGGACACAGAACACACACACCCTTAGGGACGCAGAACACACATACTTAGGGACACAGAACACACACACTTAAGGACACAGAACGCACACACAAACTTAGGGACACAGAACACACACACTTAGGGACACAGAACACACACACACACTTAGGGACACAGAACACACACACTTGAGGACACAGAACGCACACACACTTAGGGACACAGAACACACACACACTTAGGGACACAGAACACACACACACTTAGGGACACAGAACACACACACACTTAGGGACACAGAACACACACACACTTAGGGACACAGAACACACACACACTTAGGGACACAGAACACACACACACTTAGGGACACAGAACACACACACACTTAATGACACAGAACACACACACACACTTAGGGACACAGAACACACACACACTTAGGGATACAGAACACACACACACTTAAGGACACAGAACACACACACACTTAGGGACACAGAACACACACACACTTAGGGACACAGAACACACACACACACTTAAGGACACAGAACACACACACACCTAGGGACACAGAACACATACACACTTAAGGACACATAACACATACACACTTAAGGACACAGAACACACACACACTTAAGGACACAGAACACATACACACTTAAGGACACAGAACACATACACACTTAAGGACACAGAACACACACACACTTAAGGACACAGAACACACACACACTTAAGGACACAGAACACACACACACACTTAAGGACACAGAACACATACACACTTAAAGACACAGAACAGACACACACACTTAAGAACACAGAACACACACACACTTAAGGACACAGAACACACACACACTTAAGGACACAGAACACACACACACCTAGGGAAACAGAACACATACACACTTAAGGACACAGAACACATACACACTTAAGGACACAGAACACACACACACCTAGGGACACAGAACACATACACACTTAAGGACACAGAACACATACACACTTAAGGACACAGAACACACACACACCTAGGGACACAGAACACACACACACACTTAGGGACACAGAACACACACACACTTAGGGACACAGAACACATACACACTTAAGGACACAGAACACATACACACTTAAGGACACAGAACACACACACACCTAGGGACACAGAACACACACACACCTAGGGACACAGAACACATACACACTTAAGGACACAGAACACATATACACTTAAGGACACAGAACACACACACACCTAGGGACACAGAACACACACACACTTAGGGACACAGAACACATACACACTTAAGGACACAGAACACACACACACCTAGGGACACAGAACACATACACACTTAGGGACACAGAACACACACACACTTAGGGACACAGAACACATACACACTTAGGGACACAGAACACATACACACTTAAGGACACAGAACACACACACACCTAGGGACACAGAACACACACACACTTAGGGACACAGAACACATACACACTTAGGGACACAGAACACACACACACTTATGGACACAGAACACACACACACTTAGGGACACAGAACACACACACACCTAGGGACACAGAACACACACACTTAGGGACACAGAACACACACACACTTAAGGACACAGAACACACACACTTAGGGACACAGAACACACACACACTTAGGGACACAGAACACACACACACACACACACTTAGGGACACAGAACACACACACACTTAAGGACACAGAACACACACACACTTAAGGACACAGAACACACACACACACACACTTAAGGACACAGAACACACACACACTTAAGGACACAGAACACACACACACTTAAGGACACAGAACACACACACACTTAAGGACACAGAACAGACACACACACTTAAGGACACAGAACACACACACACACACTTAAGGACACAGAACACACACACTTAAGGACACAGAACACACACACTTAGGGACACAAAACACACACACATACTGTCTGAGGTCCACTTTGCTGGGGACCCCCTCCTGTTTAATTAAAATGGACACAGAACACACACAAAGGGCTAGTAAGATTTAATAAAATTGGAAAAATAGATTTAATCCAGTGGATTCCCTTCCACACCTCCCGCCAGCACCAGCAGATGATCGTTACACAGTGTCACCGTCTGTAAGGATCTGGCATCGGCAACCAATCGTGCTCCTGTTTCATACGCAGACAGATGCCATGATCTCAGGAACTTCAGCTCTTCCTGCACTTCTGACGTATATATACGTTGTGCGTTACGATATATATACACACACACACAAAATTCGGACAAATTTACAAGTTATGTCTATTTCCACTCCTCCTTTATCATTTGACAGACATCAGCCAATCACAAATGCATATACGTGTATTTTGTGAATTTTTGCACTTGCTCTGGTGACTCAAAAAGTGTAAATATAAAAAGACTGTGCACATTTTGCTAATGGAAGTAAATTGGAAAGTGTTTAAAATTGCTGCTCTATCTGAATCATGACAGTTTAATTTTAACTTTAGCGTCCCTTTAAGTAGATGAAAACATATTTATGCTATATTCATATTTAGTAAAGTGTTATACTGTGTATTTACTGTAAATATTTCACATTCCAATATCCTACACATAATAAAATATGTTCCATGTATAGATATTCCTATAGATATCTGAATATATCTATACCTATATATTATCATCTGTATATATAGCTATAGGTATATATTGTAGCAAAAAAACTTTAGATATATGTAGAAATATGTATTTAGGAATAAACAGAGCATATTTTCCTTCAGAGAGCCTAAATGATAAGAGTGGGGTAGATTATTTTCTAATTTTACCCATATTTCTCCATGATAATTAGTAGGCCAGTCAACAACTCGCCAAAGGAGATTTGCCTGTCTTTATCTTTCCAGGTTGGGCACCCCTAATCCACCTAATGATTTTGGAAGGTGCATACATTTTTGTAACTTTCCTGGGGTGTTTTTTGTCCCATATGTAATAACTTACAATTCTTTGTAGCGATGGTATGAAGGAAGAGGGTAAAGGAATAGAAGGGGCTTGAAATATATATAAAAATATGGGTAAAATATTCATTGGTACGGCCCCCATTCTGTCCAGCCAACTTAGGTGTTTAGATCTGCATGAGCTTAGGTCAGTCGTTATTTTATGCTTAATTGTCTCAAAAATCATAAGATATATATAAGGAGCATTGCATGATAGAAAAAAAATCCTAAATATTTAATGGATGAGGCTTGGTTGCCATTTAAAAGTTTTTGGATTTTTTTTTTTTTTTTTAAAAGAACCACACAAATGATTTGTTCCTCTTTCACTCTTATGGAAAAAAACTTTTAGAGATTTTATTTAATATACCCAGAGTAACCTCTCTGAAATTCCCCTGTATTCTGAGGGAATAGCCCTGCTAGGGTGGTCAGCAGCATATCCTACTACCTGTCCTTGATTATAGCTATAGCTGCACTCTCATAAAGGTGAAGGAGCTTTATTAGCAGTCACAAACAAGCAATGTTTTGGGGCTCCTGACGGTGCATGACTAAGGGTCAGGAAACGTTGCTTGTTTGTGACTGCTAATAAAGCTCCTCCAATTTTATGAGAGTGCAGCTTTACTTTGTTCTATTGGATTATACAGAGTTTATGGATTGCTCTGAAAGCTGGCACCCATTGGACGGAAAGACACAAAGGTTTTAGAGTGTATACTTGTGCATACACGTGAATGCACTTGTATGTAAGTTATTTAAACCCTCCCCGTTACCCCTGTAACATGTAAATGTGAGTCTCCTGCATCACCTGTATGTCCTTGTATCAGCCATCACAGGGTCAATTATCACAACTTCACAAGGTCAGATGGTAAAAACTACACAGACACTCGTAGGTTCTGTCCTCAAAGATTTCGCAAAAAAAAGATTCTGTCCCTGCAAGTTGCCTCTCAATGAAAGTAATAGAGCTTTGCAACTTTGCTGGGGAGAGTGCAGTTGGCAGGGAGCAGGGGCCACACTTTAAATATTAAATACTAATAAAAATCACATTACTTCTTTCAGTTTATAGTCTCTTAAAGTTACCTCTCGTATCATATACGTGTGTTTTTATGTTGGGTAATAAGTGTTTTGCATATTTTGACACAAAGGGGCCATATTCATAAGCTCCAAATCCAGCAGTTTCCAGATGAGCCTTCAGGCTCGTTGGAAACAAAAGTTATGAAGCAGCAATCGCAGAGGTGGCGGATAGCAATCATTCCGATAGGATATGATCGGAGAGATTGACACTGCCTGCTATTGGCCGATTGGCCGCTAATCTAGAGGGGCAACATTGCACAAGCATTTCACAAGGAATGCTTGTGCAATGATAAATGCAGACATCGTATGCTGTCGGCATTTATCGATGTGGGGTGGACATGATCCGCTATAGCTGATCGTGTAAACCCGCACATTGTTAAATTCGCCCCAATCTCACCACCTTTTAGTTTGAGAGAAAAAATAGCGAGAATCTCAGGGGGCAAATGTTTACAGAATATTCAGATCTGACAGAGAAATTCAGCTCATGGGGGGGGCTCATTTAACGATATAATTATTAAGCTTTGTTGTATTATAGATATGAACAATAACAATACAAATATTAAGCTTTGTTGTATTATAGATATGAACAATAACAATATAATTATTAAGCTTTGTTGTTTTATAGATATGAACAATAACAATACAAATATTAAGCTTTGTTGTTTTATAGATATGAACAATAACAATACAAATATTAAGCTTTGTTGTTTTATAGATATGAACAATAACAATACAAATATTAAGCTTTGTTGTTTTATAGATATGAACAATAACAATACAAATATTAAGCTTTGTTGTTTTATAGATATGAACAATAACATTACAAATATTAAGCTTTGTTGTATTATAGATATGAACAATAACATTACAAATATTAAGCTTTGTTGTATTATAGATATGAATTTCTCTCTTTTTTTCATGTGCAGTGTAATTTAATTACTAATTTCTACTGTTCATAATTTTTTTCTTGTCCTTGTAACACTTTCCATACAAGTTCTACAGAACAATTTTATTTTCTGTAATTTTAGCTTAATTTAAACTTAGTTTTTTTTTTTAATTTTAAAAGTAATGTTGTTTTCTTTTTATTTTAATTGTTAGTTACTTAGTTTTAGTTTAATTTATGTAATGGTTCATTTAGGGGGTGTTAGGTTAGGGGGCTTAGTATTTAGTTATTTGCGTTGTGAGCATACGCGGGTTAGGGGTTAATAGATTTGTTAGCATTGCGGGTTAGGGGTTAATACTTTAATAGGTTTATTGCGTTGTGGGTTAATAGCGGGTTAGGGGTTAATAGTTTTAATAGGTAGTTTGCGATGTTAGGGTTGGCGGATTTAGGGGTTAATACTTTAATTATTAGTTGCTCTGTGGGTTTGATGGTGGATATAGGGGTTAATATACTTTATTAGTTATTGCGGTGGGGTATTGCGGTTGACAGGTAGATAGATATTGCGCATGAGTTAGGTGTTAGTTTATATTTTCAGGCATTTACGGGAGTTGCAGTGCTCACATACTCAGCGCAAGGCTTGCTGCGGCTGCCTTTGTGTGGCGAGGTGAAAATGGAGTAAAATTTCTCCATTTTCACCACATAAGTCCTTGCGCTGAATATGTGATACCGATTTGCGTCACTGTCACAAGTTTGCTTATGGGAGTAAAAATTGCGGCCGGTGGGTGAAATATATATGTTCCACATTTATATGAGGTGCTGTATATTGGATACCAAAACCGCGTAATAACCGGCATTGCCAGCTTTTGTGAGCGACGCCACATATGTAATAGAGTGCATTGTAATGTAGCATCTTATAACATATATAGATACAGCAGCAATTATTGTGTGTAGCATCTTATAACATATATAGATACTGCAGCAATTATTGTGTGTAGCATCTCATAACATATATAGATACTGCAGCAATTAATGTGTGTAGCATCTTATAACATATATAGATACTGCAGCAATTAATGTGTGTAGCATCTTATAACATATATAGATACTGCAACAATTATTGTGTTTAGCATCTTATAACATATATAGACACTGCAATAATTATTGTGTGTAGCATCTTATAACACATATAGATACTGCAGCAATTATTGTGTGTAGCATCTTATAACATATATAGATACTGCAGCAATTATTGTGTTTAGCATCTTATAACATATATAGATACTGCAGCAATTATTGTGTGTAGCATCTTATAACATATATAGATACAGCAGCAATTATTGTGTTTAGCATCTTATAACATATATAGATACAGCAGCAATTATTGTATGTAGCATCTTATAACATATATAGATACTGCAGCAATTATTGTGTGTAGCATCTTATAACATATATAGATACTGCAGCAATTATTGTGTTTAGCATCTTATAACATATATAGATACAGCAGCAATTATTGTATGTAGCATCTTATAACATATATAGATACTGCAGCAATTATTGTGTTTAGCATCTTATAACATATATAGATACTACAGCAATTATTGTGTTTAGCATCTTATAACATATATAGATACTGCAGCAATTATTGTGTTTAGCATCTTATAACATATATAGATACTGCAGCAATTATTGTGTTTAGCATCTTATAACATATATAGATACAGCAGCAATTATTGTATGTAGCATCTTATAACATATATAGATACTGCAATAATTATTGTGTGTAGCATCTTATAACACATATAGATACTGCAGCAATTATTGTGTTTAGCATCTTATAACATATATAGATACAGCAGCAATTATTGTCTGTAGCATCTTATAACATATATAGATATAGCAGCAATTATTGTCTGTAGCATCTTATAACATATATAGATACTGCAGCAATTATTGTGTTTAGCATCTTATAACATATATAGATACTGCAGCAATTATTGTATGTAGCATCTTATAACATATATAGATACTGCAGCAATTATTGTGTTTAGCATCTTATAACATATATAGATACTGAAGCAATTATTGTGTGTAGCATCTTATAACATCTATAGATACTGCAGCAATTATTGTGTGTAGCATCATATAACATATATAGATACTACAGCAATTACTGTGTTTAGCATCTTATAACATATTATAGATACTGCAGCAATTAATGTGTGTAGCATCTTATAACATATATAGATACTGCAGCAATTATTGTGTGTAGCACCTTATAACATATATAGATACAGCAGCAATTATTGTGTGTAGCATCATATAACATATATAGATACTACAGCAATTACTGTGTTTAGCATCTTATAACATATATAGATACTGCAGCAATTATTGTGTGTAGCATCTTATCACATATATAGATACTGCAGCAATTATTGTGTGTAGCATCATATAACATATATAGATACTGCAGCAATTATTGTGTGTAGCATCTTATAACATATATAGATACTGCAGCAATTATTGTGTGTAGCATCATATAACATATATAGATACTACAGCAATTACTGTGTTTAGCATCTTATAACATATATAGATACTGCAGCAATTATTGTGTGTAGCATCTTATAACATATATAGATACTGCAGCAATTATTGTGTGTAGCATCATATAACATATATAGATACTACAGCAATTACTGTGTTTAGCATCTTATAACATATATAGATACTGCAGCAATTACTGTGTGTAGCATCTTATAACATATATAGATACTGCAGCAATTATTGTGTTTAGCATCTTATAACATATATAGATACTGCAGCAATTATTGTGTGTGGCATCTTATAACATATATAGATACTGCAGCAATTATTGTATGTAGCATCTTATAACATATATAGATACTGCAGCAATTATTGTGTGTAGCATCTTATAACATATATAGATACTGCAGCAATTATTGTGTGTAGCATCTTATAACATATATAGATACTGCAGCAATTATTGTGTTTAGTATCTTATAACATATATAGATACTGCAGCAATTATTGTGTTAACATCTTATAACATATATAGATACTGCAGCAATTACTGTGTTTAGCATCTTATAACATATATAGATACTGCAGCAATTATTGTGTGTAGCATCTTATAACATTTATAGATACAGCAGCAATTATTGTGTGTAGCATCTTATAACATATATAGATACAGCAGCAATTATTGTGTGTAGCATCTTATAACATATATAGATACTGCAGCAATTATTGTGTGTAGCATCTTATAACATATATAGATACTGCAGCAATTATTGTGTGTAGCATCTTATAACATATATAGATAATGCAGCAATTATTGTGTGTAGCAACTTATAACATATATAGATACTGCAGCAATTATTGTATGTAGCATCTTATAACATATATAGATACTGCAGCAATTATTGTGTTTAGCATCTTATAACATATATAGATACTGCAGTAATTATTGTGTGTAGCATCTTATAACATATATAGATACTGCAGCAATTATTGTGTGTAGCATCTTATAACATATATAGATACTGCAGCAATTATTGTGTGTGGCATCTTATAACATATATAGATACTGCAGCAATTATTGTATGTAGCATCTTATAACATATATAGATACTGCAGCAATTATTGTGTGTAACATCTTATAACATATATAGATACTGCAGCAATTAATGTGTGTAGCATCTTATAACATATATAGATACTGCAGCAATTATTGTATGTAGCATCTTATAACATATATAGATACTGCAGCAATTATTGTCTGTAGCATCTTATAACATATATAGATACTGCAGCAATTATTGTGTGTAGCATCTTATAACATATATAGATACTGCAGCAATTAATGTGTGTAGCATCTTATAACATATATAGATACCGCAGCAATTATTGTGTGTAGCATCTTATAACATATATAGATACTGCAGCAATTATTGCGTGTAGCATCTTATAACATATATAGATACTGCAGCAATTAATGTGTGTAGCATCTTATAACATATATAGATACCGCAGCAATTATTGTGTGTAGCATCTTATAACATATATAGATACTGCAGCAATTATTGTGTGTAGCATCTTATAACATATATAGATACTGCAGCAATTATTGTGTGTGGCATCTTATAACATATATAGATACTGCAACAATTATTGTGTTTAGCATCTTATAACATATATAGATACCGCAACAATTATTGTGTGTGGCATCTTATAACATATATAGATACTGCAGCAATTATTGTGTTTAGTATCTTATAACATATATAGATACTGCAGCAATTATTGTGTGTGGCATCTTATAACATATATAGATACTGCAGCAATTATTGTGTGTAGCATCTTATAACATATATAGATACTGCAGCAATTATTGTGTGTAGCATCTTATAACATATATAGATACTGCAGCAATTATTGTGTGTAGCATCTTATAACATATATAGATACTGCAGCACTTATTGTGTGTAGCATCTTATAACACATATAGATACTACAGCAATTATTGTGTGTAGCATCTTATAACACATATAGATACTACAGCAATTATTGTGTGTAGCATCTTATAACATATATAGATACTGCAGCAATTATTGTGTGTAGCATCTTATAACATATATAGATACTGCAGCACTTATTGTGTGTAGCATCTTATAACATATATAGATACTGCAACAATTATTGTGTTTAGCATCTTATAACATATATAGATACCGCAACAATTATTGTGTGTAGCATCTTATAACATATATAGATACAGCAGCAATTATTGTGTTTAGTATCTTATAACATATATAGATACTGCAGCAATTATTGTGTGTAGCATCTTATAACATATATAGATACTGCAGCAATTATTGTGTGTAGCATCTTATAACATATATAGATACTGCAGCAATTATTGTGTGTAGCATCTTATAACATATATAGATACTGCAGCAATTATTGTGTGTAACATCTTATAACATATATAGATACTGCAGCAATTATTGTGTGTAGCATCTTATAACATATATAGATACTGCAGCAATTATTGTGTTTAGCATCTTATAGCATATATAGATACTGCAGCAATTATTGTGTTTAGTATCTTATAACATATATAGATACTGCAGCAATTATTGTGTGTAACATCTTATAACATATATAGATACTGCAGCAATTATTGTGTGTAGCATCTTATGACATATATAGATACTGCAGCAATTATTGTGTTTAGCATCTTATAACATATATAGATACTGCAGTAATTATTGTGTGTAGCATCTTATAACATATATAGATACTGCAGCAATTATTGTGTGTAGCATCTTATAACATATATAGATACTGCAGCAATTATTGTGTGTAGCATCTTATAACATATATAGATACTGCAGCAATTATTGTGTTAACATCTTATAACATATATAGATACTGCAGCAATTACTGTGTTTAGCATCTTATAACATATATAGATACTGCAGCAATTATTGTGTGTAGCATCTTATAACATTTATAGATACAGCAGCAATTATTGTGTGTAGCATCTTATAACATATATAGATACAGCAGCAATTATTGTGTGTAGCATCTTATAACATATATAGATACAGCAGCAATTATTGTGTGTAGCATCTTATAACATTTATAGATACAGCAGCAATTATTGTGTGTAGCATCTTATAACATATATAGATACTGCAGCAATTATTGTGTTTAGCATCTTATAACATATATAGATACTGCAGCAATTATTGTGTTTAGCATCTTATAACATATATAGATAATGCAGCAATTATTGTGTGTAGCAACTTATAACATATATAGATACAGCAGCAATTATTGTGTTTAGCATCTTATAACATATATAGATACTGCAGCAATTATTGTATGTAGCATCTTATAACATATATAGATACTGCAGCAATTATTGTGTTTAGCATCTTATAACATATATAGATACTGCAGTAATTATTGTGTGTAGCATCTTATAACATATATAGATACTGCAGCAATTATTGTGTGTAGCATCTTATAACATATATAGATACTGCAGCAATTATTGTGTGTGGCATCTTATAACATATATAGATACTGCAGCAATTATTGTATGTAGCATCTTATAACATATATAGATACTGCAGCAATTATTGTGTGTAACATCTTATAACATATATAGATACTGCAGCAATTAATGTGTGTAGCATCTTATAACATATATAGATACTGCAGCAATTATTGTATGTAGCATCTTATAACATATATAGATACTGCAGCAATTATTGTCTGTAGCATCTTATAACATATATAGATACTGCAGCAATTATTGTGTGTAGCATCTTATAACATATATAGATACTGCAGCAATTAATGTGTGTAGCATCTTATAACATATATAGATACCGCAGCAATTATTGTGTGTAGCATCTTATAACATATATAGATACTGCAGCAATTATTGCGTGTAGCATCTTATAACATATATAGATACTGCAGCAATTAATGTGTGTAGCATCTTATAACATATATAGATACCGCAGCAATTATTGTGTGTAGCATCTTATAACATATATAGATACTGCAGCAATTATTGTGTGTAGCATCTTATAACATATATAGATACTGCAGCAATTATTGTGTGTGGCATCTTATAACATATATAGATACTGCAACAATTATTGTGTTTAGCATCTTATAACATATATAGATACCGCAACAATTATTGTGTGTGGCATCTTATAACATATATAGATACTGCAGCAATTATTGTGTTTAGTATCTTATAACATATATAGATACTGCAGCAATTATTGTGTGTGGCATCTTATAACATATATAGATACTGCAACAATTATTGTGTTTAGCATCTTATAACATATATAGATACCGCAACAATTATTGTGTGTAGCATCTTATAACATATATAGATACAGCAGCAATTATTGTGTTTAGTATCTTATAACATATATAGATACTGCAGCAATTATTGTGTGTAACATCTTATAACATATATAGATACTGCAGCAATTATTGTGTGTAGCATCTTATAACATATATAGATACTGCAGCAATTATTGTGTTTAGCATCTTATAACATATATAGATACAGCAGCAATTATTGTGTGTAGCATCTTATAACATATATAGATACTGCAGCAATTATTGTGTGTAGCATCTTATGACATATATAGATACTGCAGCAATTATTGTGTTTAGCATCTTATAACATATATAGATACTGCAGTAATTATTGTGTGTAGCATCTTATAACATATATAGATACTGCAGCAATTATTGTGTGTAGCATCTTATAACATATATAGATACTGCAGCAATTATTGTATGTAGCATCTTATAACATATATAGATACAGCAGCAATTATTGTATGTAGCATCTTATAACATATATAGATACAGCAGCAATTATTGTATGTAGCATCTTATAACATATATAGATACTGCAGCAATTAATGTGTGTAGCATCTTATAACATATATAGATACTGCAGCAATTATTGTGTGTAGCATCATATAACATATATAGATACTGCAGCAATTATTGTGTTTAGCATGTTATAACATATATAGATACTGCAACAATTATTGTGTATAGCATCTTATAACATATATAGATACTGCAACAATTATTGTGTGTAGCACCTTATAACACATATAGATACTGCAACAATTATTGCGTGTAGCATCTTATAACATATATAGATACTGCAGCAATTATTGTGTGTAGCAACTTATAACATATATAGATACTGCAACAATTATTGTGTGTAGCATCTTATAACATATATAGATACTGCAGCAATTATTGTGTGTAGCATCTTATAACACATATAGATATTATTATTATTATCGGTTATTTGTAGAGCACCAACAGATTCCGCAGCGCTATAAGCAAAGGGGGAGTACAACAAAACAATTATAGGGATCAATTGGGTAGGAGGCCCTGCCAAGAGTTGCACTGTTGTAGTCAGCTCTTAAGAAGGTGATCATAAAACAGCTGGACTCTTAGGCTTACATGCTAAGGGGGTTCAGGGGATAGCAATGGAGGAGAGGAACTGGTATTAGGAAAGGTTAGCGTAGGTTGTATGCATCCCTGAACAGTAGAGTCTTTAGGGAGCACTTGAAGCTTTTAAAACTAGAAGAGAGTCTTGTAGAGCAAGAGTTCCACAAGATGGGAGCCAGTCTGGAGAAGTCCTGTAAACGGGAGTGTGATGAGGTGACAAGAGAGGAGGAGAGTAAGACGTCATGAGCAGAGCAAAGGGGACGGGAGGGAGAGTATCTGGAGACAGTTGAGGGCTTTGTATGTAAGAGTGAGAGTTTTTTGTTTGATCCTAGAGGCAAGAGGAAGCCAGTGAAGGGATTGGCAGAGAGGTGCAGCAGATGAAGAGCGACGTGTAAGGAAGATGATTCTGGCAGAGGCATTCATTATGGATTGTAAAGGAGCTAGGCGGCAGGTGGGGAGACCAGAGAGGACAGAGTTGCAGTAATCAAGGCGGGAAAGAATGAGAGAGTGGATTAAAATCTTAGTTGTGTCTTGTGTAAGGAAGTGTCTAATTTTAGAGATGTTTTTAAGGTGGAAGCGGCAGGCTTTAGCCAAGGACTGAAAGTGAGGAGTGAAGGAAAGATCTGAGTCAAATGTGACCCCGAGACATTGGGCATGCGGGGTAGGGGTAATGATGGAGTTATCAACAGTTATAGAGATATTGGGGGTGGAGATTTTGGAAGAAGGGGGGAAAATGAGGAGCTCAGTTTTGGAGAGATTTAGCTTGAGGTAGTGAGAGGACATCTAGGAAGAGATGTGAGAAAGACAGTTAGTGACACGGGTTAGCAAGGAAGGAGATAGGTCTGGTGCAGAGAAGTAGATTTGGGTGTCATCGGCATACAAATGATATTGGAAACCGTGGGACTTAATTAGGGAACCTAGTGATGACGTATAGATTGAGAAGAGAAGGGGACCGAGGACAGAGCCTTGCGGTTCTCCGACAGAAAGTGGTGACGAGGCAGAGGAGGCCCCAGAGAAGGCTACACTGAAGGTACGGTTTGATAGGTAGGAAGAGAGCCATGAAAGGGCTGTGTCACAGATGCCGAAGGATTGGAGGGTTTGGAGCTAAAGAGGGTGGTTGACAGTGTCAAAGGCTGCGGACAGATCAAGGAGGATAAGCAGAGAGAAGTGGCCTTTTGATTTAGCTGTAAGTAGGTCGTTGGTGACCTTAACAATAGCTGTCTCTGTGGAGTGATAGGGACGAAATCCATATTGCAGCTGGTCAAGAAGGGAGTTTAACATAAGGAAATGGGATAGGCGTGCATATACTAGTTTTTCGAGAAGCTTTGAAGCAAGAGGGAGGAGGGAAATAGGGCGGTAGTTGGATGGGGAGGTAGGATCAAGGGCAGGTTTTTTGAGGATAGGTGTGACCAGTGCATGTTTCATCGATGAGGGAAATGTACCAGTGCTGAGGGAGAGGTTGAAAATGTTTGTTAGTATAGGGGTAAGGGTAGTAGAGAGGGAGGGGAGTAGCTGTGAGGGGATAGGGTCAAGGGGACAGGTAGTGAGTTTCAGGTTATGAGGGTTGTGGTTGAGTGAGAGCATTTGAGGGGGGGGAGAGAATGGAATTATGTTGAGAGCTGATTGCATGTCGGATGGAGTCAATTTTGTTAATGAAGTGAGTGGCAAAGTCTTGAGCTGACAGAGAAGTTGTATTAGGAAGTGGGGGAGGGCGGAGGAGAGTATTGAAAGTGGAGAACAGATGTTTTGGGTTTGAAGAAAGATTAGAGATAAGAGTAGAGAGGTAGTGTTGCTTGTGGAGATTAAGGGCAGAGTAGTAGGAGTTCAAGATGAATTTGTAATGAAGAAAATCAGCTGAACTCCGTGATTTTCTCCAATGCTGTTCAGCAGTACAGGAACATCTGTGTAGGTACCGTGTCAGAGGAGTATGCCAGGGCTGGGGATGAGTGTTTGATTTCTGAGCAGTGGTAAGAGGGGCGAGATTGCCAGGGACGGATATAAGGGTGGAATTATAGTGGCAGATAGATTGTTCAGGGCAGGAGAAGGATGAGAGGAGTGGTTTAAGGGAATTAGCAAGTTGTTGCTGATCTAAAGACATAATGCTTCTGTGAAGTTTGGTGTGAGGAGTAGAAGGTGGGAGAGTTGTAGGAAGGGATGATATGTTGCATGTAAGGAGATGGTGGTCGTAAAGAGGAAAAGGGGAGTTTGAGAAGTTTGAGAGAGTGCATCGATAGCTAAAGATCAGGTCAAGAGAGTGACCGTCTTTGTGAGTGTGAGAATCAGTCCATTGTGACAGACCGAAAGAGGAAGTGAGTTGCAGAAGTCGTTTAGCAGATGAGGCAGTGGGATTGTTAAGGGGGACGTTGAAGTCGCCAAGAATGAGGGCAGGGGTGTCTGAGGAAAGGAAATAGGGTAGCCAGGTAGCCAAGTGATCTGCAACAATTATTATGTGTAGCATCTTATAACACATATAGATACTGCAACAATTATTGTGTGTAGCATCTTATAAGATATATAGATACTGCAGCAATTATTGTGTGTAGCATCTTATAGCATATATAGATACTGCAACAATTATTGTATGTATCATCTTATAACATATATAGATACTGCAGCAATTATGGTGTGTAGCATCTTATAACATATATAGATAATGCAGCAATTATTGTGTGTAGCATCTTATAGCATATATAGATACTGCAGCAATTATTGTGTTTAGCATCTTATAACATATATAGATGTATTGTAGCTTAATCTAAGTTAAGGGACACTGTACCCAATTTTTTTCTTTTGTAATTCGGAAAGAGCATGCAATTTTCCTTTTTTTTTTTTTTTTTTTTTAGCAAAAGAAAGAATAACTTCCAACAGTTTACGCTATGCAAGACGTATTTTAAATTTTTTACAAAATATAGTCTACAGTTCGACCACAACAGTTTGTTGCGCCACGCAGGACGCAGTTTGAACATTGAAAAAAAAATTAGTTTATAGTCGACCTTGAATATCTTATTGATTTGAGCTTATACAACCTTTCTTAATAACAATAGGGAAAAAAAGAGAGAAAGAAAGAAGAGAAGAAAAGTAAGAGAGGGAGAGAAAAAAAAAAAAGAGAAAAAGAAGAGAAGAATCCCCCTCCTAGTCGAGTCACTCCCTTCGCCCCCCCAAGAGACTGTACTTAACAAGGTCTATAAAAGATACATCTAGTACGATGTAATAGGTCAACTTTCTCTTCTGAATTTCTACCAAGCCCCCAGGAGTACCAGTTCAGAATTCCTAAATGGGAAAATTAAATCATTTATCTCCGTATCCGGCAAGGATCTGATAAATACTGACCATTTGTTGAAAAATTGTCTAACATCCTCTTCATTATCTAAATTAGTATCTCTTTGCTCTAGCAGGCATTGTTTTTTTAAGCAATTTTTAATTTCTGGAATGGATGGCGTTACTCTTAGCTTCCAATTTTTAAAGATAAGATATCTAGTAGCTAGTATGGAAAGGAGGATAATGTTATCATTTATTTGATGTTCAGAGTGGTTCGGGAGCCCAAATGTAATTTGTAACTGTGTTAAACCTGGTATAGGAATTTTAAGAGTTCTGGTGAGCCACCACAGGTGTCTTATTTTGGGGCACTCCCATATCATATGGATTAAATTTACTGCTATCTGTGAGCATTTTGGACACTTATTGAACCCACAATTACGGATTCTACTCCCTTTATTGGGGGTAAAATAAGAATTGTGTAATAGTCTGATATGCGACTCTCGCCAGGTGGCTGACAAGGTGACCTGAGCTATTTTCTGGATTGATGATTGAATGGATTTAGTATCAATAATATAATGAGGGGTCATCTGATTCCATAATAGAGCAAGTTTCTGCATCACCAAGTCAGCTTTACTGGAATTAATTAATTGATAACATAAAGAGATGGATCTCTGACCATTTTTGTACAGTACTAGCCAGCCTACCAGTTTGCCCAAAGACCACGTCCAGGCTGATTCTGTCATGAGCCCTGTGGCAAAGTGTCTACTTTGTAAATATGCGAAAAAGTCCTTGTTGTTAATATTAAATTCTCTTTTTAATTCTTCGAAAGATTTAACACATTTCCTGCCTGTATCTATTAAGCATGTCATTTTATCCAAACCTTGATTATGCCAAGTTTTAAATAGAGTCAACCTCAACCCTGCTGGAAATTTCGGATTGCCCAGGAATGGTAAGTATTGTGAGACTTTACAGTTTAGAGATAAAAGTTCCCCCACTTTCCACCATGCTTTTAATGGATTGAAAAGGGATTTAAACAATTTAATTTCTTTAGGTAATTCTTTAGGAGGACAATGAATTAATGCTGACGGGATATACGGATAACATATGGTTCCCTCTAATAAGTTGTTTGTTACATAATTACTATTAGAGATCCAATCAGCTACTACTCGCAAAAGAAAGGCATAATTGTAGAAGCGAATATTAGGCAGGGAAAGGCCTCCGTATTCTTTTGAAAGGGATAATTTCTTTAAAGATATCCTTGGTCTTTTCCCCTGCCAAATGAACTTGCTGAGTGCGCTGTTAAGTAATCGCACATCCCTTTCCAATACCAGTTTTGGAGTGTTCTGTAATACGTAAAGAAGTTTTGGTAATAAGACCATTTAAATAGAGCTATACGACCGGAGATAGATAATGGAAGGCCCTGCCAGTTTTTCAATTTCTCCCTTATAGTATTTAGAATTGGAGTAATATTAAGATCATAAAGCTCCGCTGGGTTAGAGGCAATGGAAATTCCTAAGTATCGGAAAGAGTCTGTTGCCAGGCTAAAAGGGATGTTGGAAAGAGATTTTTTATTCTTCCTCAGCCATAATAGTTCTGATTTTGCTTGATTGATCTTGTAGCCTGAGAAAGATCCAAACCTAGTAGCAATATCTAAAAATTTTGGTATGCTAAAATGAGTGTCTGAAAGATAAAGTAGAACATCGTCCGCATAGAGGGCTATTTTTATAACTTGGTCACCTATTTTAATTCCCGGCAATTGCTGTCTGACCATAATCGCCAGGGGCTCTATTAAGACGTCAAAGAGCAGGGGAGAGAGGGGGCACCCCTGTTGAGTTCCTCTTCTGAGGGTTATCTGTGAAGAGATGCTGTTGTTCACAATCAATCTTGTGTATGGATCTTTATATAAATTTTTAATAAATCTTAAAAATTCGCCCTTGAATCCAAATCTATTTAAAGAAGTGAAAAGATGATCAAAATGAATTGAGTCAAAGGCTTTCTCTGCATCTATTGAGACAATAGCTAAATCAGAGGCATCCCCCTCCCCCCGACCCCCCGACGTCCCACCTGACTTAAAATATTCAGTTACAATCAGAGCCTCTCTGATTTTTGCCAAGGAATGTCTTTTGAATAAAAATCCAGCCTGGTCTGGGTGTATAATTTTAGTAAGTGATTGCTGTAGACGGCTGGCGAGAATGGAAGCTAAAATTTTATAATCTACATTTAAAAGGGCTATCGGTCTATATGATTCTTTGAGTGAAGGATCCTTCCCACCTTTCAAAATTAAGGCCTAGATTTAGAGTTTGGCGGTAGCCGTGAAAACCAGCGTTAGAGGCTCCTAACGCTGGTTTTAGGCTACCGTCGGTATTTGGAGTCAGTCAGGAAAGGGTCTAACGCTCACTTTCCAGCCGCGACTTTTCCATACCGCAGATCCCCTTACGTCAATTGCGTATCCTATCTTTTCAATGGGATCTTTCTAACTCCGGTATTTAGAGTCGTGTCTGAAGTGAGCGTTAGAATTCTAACGACAAAACTCCAGCCGCAGAAAAAAGTCAGTAGTTAAGAGCTTTCTGGGCTAACGCCGGTTCATAAAGCTCTTAACTACTGTGCTCTAAAGTACACTAACACCCATAAACTACCTATGTACCCCTAAACCGAGGCCCCCCCACATCGCCGCCACTCTATAAACATGTTTTAACCCCTAATCTTCCGCTCCGTTCACAGCCGCCAACTACGTTATCCCTATGTACCCCTAATCTGCTGCCCCTAACACCGCCGACCCCTATATTATATTTATTAACCCCTAATCTGCCGTCCCCGCTATCGCTGACCCCTGCATATTATTATTAACCCCTAATCTGCCGTCCGCACCCCGCCGCCAGCTACATTATAGCTATGTACCCCTAATCTGCTGCCCCTAACACCGCCGACCCCTATATTATATGTATTAACCCCTAATCTGCTCCCTCAACGTCGCCTCCACCTGCCTACACTTATTAACCCCTAATCTGCCGAGCGGACCGCACCGCTATTATAATAAAGTTAATCAACCCCTAATCCGCCTCACTCCCGCCTCAATAACCCTATAATTAATAGTATTAACCCCTAATCTGCCCTCCCTAACATCGCCGACACCTAACTTCAAATATTAACCCCTAATCTGCCGACTGGAGCTCACCGCTATTCTAATAAATGTATTAACCCCTAAAGCTAAGTCTAACCCTAACCCTAACACCCCCCTAAGTTAAATATAATTTAAATCTAACGAAATAAATTAACTCTTATTAACTGAATTATTCCTATTTAAAGCTAAATACTTATCTGCAAAATAAATCCTAATATATCTACAATATAAATTATAATTATATTATAGCTATTTTAGGATTTATATTTATTTTACAGGTAACTTTGTATTTATTTTAACCAGGTACAATAGCTATTAAATAGTTAAGAACTATTTAATAGCTAAAATAGTTAAAATAATTACAAATTTACCTGTAAAATAAATCCTAACCTAAGTTACAATTAAACCTAACACTACACTATCAATAAATAAATTAAATAAAATACCTACAATTACCTACAATTAAACCTAACACTACACTATCAATAAATGAATTAAATACAATTCCTACAAATAAATACAATTAAATAAACTAACTAAAGTACAAAAAATAAAAAAGAACTAAGTTACAAAAAATAAAAAAATATTTACAAACATTAGAAAAAAATTACAACAATTTTAAACTAATTACACCTACTCTAAGCCCCCTAATAAAATAACAAAGCCCACCAAAATAAAAAAAATGCCCTACCCTATTCTAAATTAAAAATGTTCAAAGCTCTTTTACCTTACCAGCCCTGAACAGGGACCTTTGCGGGGCATGCCCCAAGAAATTAAGCTCTTTTGCCTGTAAAAAAACACATACAATACCCCCCCCAACATTACAACCCGCCACCCACATACCCCTAATCTAACCCAAACCCCCCTTAAATAAACCTAACACTAAGCCCCTGAAGATCTTCCTACCTTATCTTCACCTCACCGGGTATCACCGATCGGTCCTGGCTCCAAAATCTTCATCCAACCCAAGCGGGGGCTGGCGATCCATAATCCTGCGACTGAAGAGGTCCAGAAGAGGCTCCAAAGTCTTCATCCTATCCGGGAAGAAGAGGCGATCCAGACCGGCAACCATCTTGATCCAAGCGGCATCTTCTATCTTCATCCGATGAGGAACGGCTCCATCGTGAAGACCTCCAGCACGGACCAATCTTCTTCCGACGACGTCCAACTGAAGAATGACGGTTCCTTTAAGGGACGTCATCCAAGATGGCGTCCCTCAAATTCCGATTAGCTGATAGGATTCTATCAGCCAATCGGAATTAAGGTAGGAATATTCTGATTGGCTGATGGAATCAGCCAATCAGAATCAAGTTCAATGCGATTGGCTGATCCGATCAGCCAATCAGATTGAGCTCGCATTCTCGCATTCTATTGGCTGATCGGAATTAGTTTAAAATTGTTGTAATTTTTTTCTAATGTTTGTAAATATTTTTTTATTTTTTGTAACTTAGTTCTTTTTTATTTTTTGTACTTTAGTTAGTTTATTTAATTGTATTTATTTGTAGGAATTGTATTTAATTCATTTATTGATAGTGTAGTGTTAGGTTTAATTGTAGGTAATTGTAGGTATTTTATTTAATTTATTTATTGATAGTGTAGTGTTAGGTTTAATTGTAACTTAGGTTAGGATTTATTTTACAGGTAACTTTGTAATTATTTTAACTATTTTAGCTATTAAATAGTATTTAACTATTTAATAGCTATTGTACCTGGTTAAAATAAATATTGTACCTATAATATAATTATAATTTATATTGTAGCTATATTAGGGTTTATTTTACAGGTAAGTATTTAGCTTTAAATAGGAATAATTTATTTAATAAGAGTTAATTTATTTCGTTAGATTTAAATTATATTTAACTTAGGGGGGTGTTAGTGTTAGGGTTAGACTTAGCTTTAGGGGTTAATACATTTATTAGAATAGCGGTGAGCTCCAGTCGGCAGATTAGGGGTTAATGTTTGAAGTTAGGTGTCGGCGATGTTAGGGAGGGCAGATTAGGGGTTAATACTATTTATTATAGGGTTATTGAGGCGGGAGTGAGGCGGATTAGGGGTTAATAACTTTATTATAATAGCGGTGCGGTCCGCTCAGCAGATTTGGGGTTAATAAGTGTAGGCAGGTGGAGGTGACGTTGTGGGGGGCAGATTAGGGGTTAATAAATATAATATAGGGGTCGGCGGTGTTAGGGGCAGCAGATTAGGGGTACATATGGATAATGTAAGTAGCTGCGATTTACGGAGCGGCAGATTAGGGGTTAAAAAAAATATGCAGGGGTCAGCGATAGCGCGGGCGGCAGAATAGGGGTAAATAAGTGTAAGGTTAGGGGTGTTTAGACTCGGGGTACATGTTAGGGTGTTAGGTGCAGACGTAGGAAGTGTTTCCCCATAGCAAACAATGGGGCTGCGTTAGGAGCTGAACGCGGCTTTTTTGCAGGTGTTAGGTTTTTTTTCAGCTCAAACAGCCCCATTGTTTTCTATGGGGGAATCGTGCACGAGCACGTTTTTGAAGCTGGCCGCGTCCGTAAGCACCGCTGGTATCGAGAGTTGAAGTTGCGGTAAATATGCTCTACGCTCCTTTTTTGGAGCCTAACGCAGCCATTCTGTGAACTCTCAATACCAGAGGTATTTAAAAGGTGCGGCCAGAAAAAAAGCACGCGTAGCTAACGCACCCCTTTGGCCGCAAAACTCTAAATCTAGGCCTTAGATTGTGTTAGAAGCCGAAAAGGAAGTAGTGACTGGCTCTCCCTTAACATAAATACTATTATAAAGGTTGTTGAGATAAGGGGCTAGCTCAGTATTCATAATTTTATAGAGCTCATTTGGCATACCATCTGGACCTGGTGTTTTATTAGGGGGAAGATCTGAAATAATTTTTATGATCTCAGACTCCAGTATTGGAGCATTAAGAATTTCAAGTAAGTCAGCTGTGATTTTAGGATAGGAAGTTTCATCCCAGAATTGCCTCTCATTAGACTGGTCCGAGCTCTTGTGGGAGTATAGGTCCTGATTATAAGTAATGAATGCTTGAGCAATCTCTTCAGGTTTCTTTAAGGAGATACCCTCTTGTTGTATAGTTTCGATACAGGATGATTTTTTTTCTTTTTTAACTAAATTGGCAAGCAGTTTACCAGATTTGTTCCCAAATCTATATAACCTGGCTTGCAGCTTTAGATCCCTCTGTGTCTCCCGGAAGACCGCGAAGGCGTCCCCAGCATTCTTGGCTCTGATATATTTCGCCCAATTCCTGGGCGAGTTTTCCAGGAGATACGAATTATAAGAATTAATTACTGAGTTAGTAATTTCTTTTTCTCTCAGTCTTATTTTCCTCAGTCTCATAGCACTATAAGCTATTATTTCACCCCTAAGGACAGCCTTCGCGGCCTTCCAGAAGACCAGGGGAGAATCTATGTAATGGTTCAGTTTTTGAATTTTAAGTCTGTTGTAAGAAATGAGGGGAAAATGAAACATATAGGTTTGTTTTTAAACTGACTCAATTGAAGCTCTAAGTATGTTGGACCATGGTCTGAGAGAAAGATGGGAAAGATGCCTGTCTTTACTTCAAATTTACATAAAGAATCGCTGATAAGGAGTAAGTCGATTCTGGACATAGTCTTATGAGCCCTGGATAGGCAGGTGAAGTTTCTAGCATCTGGGTTTTGACATCTCCAAATGTCCTTAACTGCCAGATTCTGCTTAATTGATTTAAATAATTTTGCTTCTAAATTATCTCTCTTTTGTTTGGGCAGTTTTGCTGAGTGTCTAATTCAATCCAACGGGCAATTTGTAGCCATATTGAAGTCTCTGCCAAGAACCAGATGACCCTCTTGCACAGAAAGAATCTTAGCCTGTATTTTAAACCAGAAGGCTGGGACCAGTTTGTTAGGGGCATAGATATTGCAGAGAGTGAAGATCTCTTTGCCAATTTTTATCTTTAACAGGACAAATCTGCCTTGTGAATCTGCCTCACTGTGAATAACCTCTAGGTCAGTTTTTTTCGGACACCTGGAGAAAAAAAAAATTCCTTCACCCAGGTAGACTTAAGTTTTAAAGACTCTTCTGGAGTCAGGTGGGTCTCTTGTAAGAATGCTATATTGGTACCTAGTTTTCTCAGGTGCGTGAGGATGGATTTTCTTTTAATGGGAGTGGAGATCCCGCCCACATTCCATGACACTAACTTAAGGTTCGCCATTCAGAGAGAAAGAATAATATCTGATGAAGTGGGCGAGGGGAAGGAAAGGGGGGGAAAGAGAAAAAGGGAAGGGAAGTAAAGAGAGAGAAAAAAAAAAAAGGAGAGAAAAAAAAAGAAGGGGAGAAAAAACAACCCCTATTTGACATAATCCGATTACTGTTGATACCGAGAAAAGAGAAGAGAGAGGAGAAAAAAGAAAAGAAGAGAAGAAAATCAAGACACAGGAATTCATTTAGGAAGGAGCTAATGGCCTGCCTTGCTCAGGTGGTTGTCTATCTAACAAGTTTGATTCTTTCAGGAATTGTTCAACCTCTGATAAACAATTAAAAACATGAGCATTTGTGCCTTCTATAATTTTTAATTTTGCTGGATAGATAATGGTGGCCTGGTAGCCTTGCTGAATGAGATTGGAGCAAGTTGGAGCCAGGGCTCTCCTCCTAGAGGACGTCTCAGAGGAGAAGTCCTGGAAGAGGAGAACCCTGGATCCGCCAGTCAGTATAGGTTGATTCTTACGAAATAACTGTAGCAATGTAACTTTTTCTTGAAAATTCAAGAGTTTCGCTATTACAGGTCTAGGCCTATGATTCCCTTTGTTGTCTATCCAGGGCTTACCTAACCTATGAACTCTTTTGACTATAATCTTGGGGTAGTTAGGTGGGAGTTTGAGAAGTTGTGGTATTGTTTCTGAAACAAACATAGCTAAGTCCTCATGGGCCTCGTTCTCGGGTATGCCAATTATCCTTATATTATTCCTACGGGAACGATTCTCAAGATCTTCTAATTTGGTCTGTATTGTTGTAATGGATAAGTTAACTGCTTCCAAGTTAGTGGTGTGCAGTGTGGGAAGATCTTCCAGATCCGAAACCCTCTGTTCAGCTTCGCTGTTTCTGATGGCGAATTGCCTGACTTCTTGTGAGGGTGATGCAAGGTCTTGCTTAATCTCAGCTTTGAGTATGTCAAAGTTTGGTGTCAGAGCCTCTGAAATTTTGGTAACCAAAATTTGCATGTTATAGGTATCAGGTGCGAGAGTAATGTAACGGACGTTTGAGACTCGGGCAGAATGTCTGCAGTATTTTTTACTCTTCTGTCTCTTTGTCTTGCCGCCATCGTTGGCGAGGGAGTCTTGGAGTGAATGTGAAAAAATGTATCCATGTGCCGCTGTGAGCGCAAAGAAAAAAAAAAAAAAAAAAAAAAAAAGGTGGGATTAGGGGGAGAATCCTCCCTGTGCCTACTATGTTGAAAATATCATACAAGAGTGGGGGTAAGGGGTGAGGAAGGTGAGGAAATAGTGTCAGTGAAAACAATCTATTATCAGAGTGAGAGGGGAAAAAAAAAAAGGGGAAAAAGGGGAAAAAGGGGGGAATTAGGGGCCTAGCCAGGTGAGGTGAGTAAAGCTCGATCGCCAAAACGATGGTGGCGGCAGGAGGAGGACAGAATTAGGGAACTAGTTTGACTCAATATAGAGCCTAGCAAAAATTGAGGCCCAGAGAACCTTATAGTAAGAACTAAGCACCAGGCGCAACCTGTAAAAAATTACTTAATCTCCCTGATATTTATCGTGTAAGACCTAAGGTAAATCGGTGTCGAGCATGACTCACTTAAAGAGCTTACGGGTTATCTCTCAACACCTTCAATGCTGTGATGGAAAAAATGTATAATAAATAGTCTGGCTTTAAATAATAACCTCTACTAGGTGGAAGGCCGAGAATAAAGCTTCCCTTGGCCCTACACCAGAGAGATTATAAATTTACCTGTGAGTCAATGAACATACCAAACATATAAAATATACTAGGGTAGACTTAGGGTAGGAACCCTATGTACAGAGTAGCTTGTATAACAAGTTATATACAGTACATAACAGATTTAGTCAGTGTGATTAATATCTTAGTTTAATCTAAAAAAGCCAAGTAAAGTATATAGTGAGGGGAATTTTAAAAATTAAGAACAGGGGAGTAGAGAGTCTCAGGAAATGTGATTTGACTAAGTTCTAGATTGTACTTGCTGACAGAAGCAGTTGTTGGGAGTTAATCTAAGAAATCCTATATTTTACAGAAAGCTTTCAGCGACTGCAACAAGATATATATAATGCAAACAATCAAAAAATACTTTAAATGTAAGCCCTCTTCTCTTCCCTCCTAGGCTCCGATTTGCCCTTCCTTGATTTTTTTAAGTAAGGTGTTTAGATCACCCAGTAACTTGTGTCATGTTGAGGATAGATTAAGTAAACCTACAGGGGCATCAGTTATTACAACAAACAATAGTAGCAAGACTATGAAAAAAATGCCAAAGATGCTAGTACATAAAATAATGCTTTAAAGACCAGCAATATTCAGGGAAAAATGATTTAAGGAGGAATAATTGGAGCGTTATGAGTAAAAAGTTTTTCCAGCATCCCCGGCGCTTATCAGACAGGGAGGTGAACAAAAGTTCGTTCAGGCTTATAATAATTTCCCTTGAACAGTCTTTTCACTTTAGCTGACAGCAGTCCCAATATGTAATTAAAGATAAGTTGACCCTTGATTCAATGAATAGGCCCTTGCTGGTGTCAGTGCCTGCTTCCAAATCACTTGATGTCAATACGTTTGACTTTTCGCCAGCAAGGCTGACTCAGACTCACCCCCTCCTGCGATGTCCTGAGGCCGGTCACCCTCCGTAGTTGTTTCCAGCTCGTTAGGCCACAAGACCAGTCCAGAGGACGTGCCAGCCAGTGAGTCGGCTTCCCGGGTAAGAGCCGCGCTCAGCTCCCCCCACGCAGCACCGGTGGGGGGGGAGTGGGCGGCGCTGCGCCGAGCGGCCGTCACAACGTGGGAGCGACTATACAGCAGGTCCACGCACAGATCCAAGTCCGACTCCCCCCCGCGCAGCACTGGTGGGGGAGGGAGAGGGACGGGCCCCCAGCGACAAGACTCGCCAGGCGGGCAACAGGAGCAAGTAGGTAAGTTGTTGTGAGATTGTCGAGAAAGGCTGTCGGAGATGGCGTGTGCAGGGAGGGGGGAGGGTCAGGGTCCTTTAGGGTTATCAACACTGGAGGCGAAAGCAGGCTGACGAGGTAGGGCTATCAGTAAAGGAAGATTAGTTTAAGTCTGCTGGTCAGTGAGCAAGTGGAAAGTTAATGCCTGTGTGTTGAGTAGAGAAAGAGGAAAAAAGGATTCGGGTCAAGACAGTGGGATGGTAATCCACTGTTTAGGGTTCCGGAGTAGGTGATGTAGCTGTCAAGGGTAAGCCCCAAGGCAAGGGGCTAGCGCGAAAAAATCACTGCCAGTGTCCAACAGACTGGAGAAACAAGCTGAGCCACTGCTGTGTAGCTCCTCCTCCACCGGAACCGGATCTCTAGAGCATCAAGAGCATGCAATTTTAAGCAACTTTCTAAATTAATCCTATTATCAATATTTTTCGTTCTCTTGCTATCATTATTTGAAAAAGAAGGCATCTAAGCTTTTTTTTTGTATTCAGTACTCTGGACAGCACTTTTTTATTGGTGGAAGAATTTATCCACCAATCAGCAAGGACAACCCAGGTTGTTCACCAAAAATGGGCCGGCATCTAAACTTACATTCTTGCATTTCAAATAAAGATACCAAGAGAATGAAGAAAATTTGATGATAGGAGTAAATTAGAAAGTTGCTTAAAATTTCATGCTCAATCTGAATCACAAAAGAAAAATTTTGGATACAGTGTCCCTTTAAGACTTTAAGATGACTAAGGTGTAGACTGTCCCTTTAATGCGGTGAGACGTGAACTGTTGCACAATAGATGCTGAGCAATTACTCACAATTAGCGGCTGTCACAAGGGGTGTGTATTAATCTTTATCGATTCAGCACTTTTTGAGGAACAATGTTGCCAGGAGTTTTGCTCTTTAAAGGTACATTAAAGTCACAATTAACTTTTATAATTTAGAGTAGAGCTTACAATTTTAAAATACTTTTCAAATCACTTCTGTAATCACAATGTGCACAATCGTTTTACGTGCAGATTTTCTATGGCACCATCTACTGCTGAGCATGTGCAAGAATTAAACGTATATACTGTACATGTATGCATTTTGTGATAGCCTGATGGCTGCTGCATGATAAAGGGGGCTGGCAAATTCAAGTAAATTTTTAAATTTGTCAGAATAAAATCCACAGTTTATGTGAAATTTAGACTATGTGCTATTGCGTTGCCTTTTTATTATGTATGTGTTGATTATGCAATTAAATTATATTTTATTGTCCTTTCAATTTAAGTAAATTCCAAAAGGGCTGGATAGGTTATTTCCAACAAGGCCGGATAGGGGTATTCCAATAGGTCTGAATAGGTTAATTCCAATAGGGCTGAATACAATAATTCCAACAGGGCTGGATAGGTGAGTTCCTTGGCCTGGGTATTCCTTAGTGTGTCTGAAGTTCTCTCACTACTTCCCTTATAATCTCTAAGGACTTTACACCTGTCTCACTGGTTTATCTCGCCAGCCAGCTTGCTTAAAATTCACAATACACTTATTCAACTAAAATATGTTTACTGAACTAGAATCAAATACTAGTTACACTGTTGTAAATTCACTGCAATTTAATTTGTATTTGCTTAAAACTTTTTTTGTATCAGCACAAGGTTGAATTAAAAATAAATAAAGGTAAGATTAATTTATATTTAGGTTTGTGGTCATCTATTTACACACAAAGATTCTTTAGTCTATAACCATTCCATCCTCAGATGGCCAAAAGTCTTTTTGGCCTTACTGGAGTTCAGACCTGCTTTTGGGGGCCACTGCAAGAATTTTTGGCCACAGGTGGACATACAATTTGCAACAGCCTTAAAAAAATCTTATAAATTACAGTTTTGTATTATTTAAATTGAGACCAAGGGGCATATTTATCACGCTCCGTATGGAGCTTGATGCCCCTGTTTCCGCGCAAGCCTTCAGGCTCGCCGGAAACAGAAGTTATGAAACAGCGGTCTAAAGCCAGCTGTTCCATAACTTGTCTGCCTGCTCTGAGGCCGCGGAATGAAATCAACCCTATTGAATATGATCCGGTTGATTGACACCCCCTGCTAGCGGCCGATTGGCCGCGAATCTGCAGGAGGCGGCATTGCAGCAGCAGTTCACAAGAACTGCTAGTGCTATGATAAATGCTGACAGTGTATGCTGTCGGCATTTATCGATGTGCGGCGGACATGATACGCTACTTTGTATCATGCCCGCTCGCACATTAATAAATATGCCCCCAAAAGACTACAGGCTAGTTTTATATCTGTGTGTATTATTCTCTTAATATATATATAGTTTAACAAAACGAGCAGGCGTATTGTATTCCTATTGTAAATGCATTGTAATTTAATTTGTATTTGCTTTAAACTGAGATTTTGTTTTTATCAGAACAAGGTGCTCCACTATTAACCTCACTCTCCATTATTAGATTCTTCATCCCAAAGAGCCTCATTACTTTGTACAGGATGCAGGTTTTATCTCGCTGGGACTTCCAGGATCTGCCTTTGTTTTAGAGAATTCAGTAATTTCTTTAAGATGATTTCACTCCAAGCTTGAGAATTTTTGAGAATCAGACCCCTTGTTTGTTGCCAATCTTTCTAAATAGCCCTGCTTTGCCAATCTTTCTAAATAGCCCTGCTCCCTCTGCAAATTATTTAGAGGTGACAATCCGGACTTGTTATTCGCGCATCTCTTGTCATTGCCCTTTTGTTATCAAAACATGAATTTGTTTGCATTATCTTATTTGTTCTCCTCTCCTGAGCCCAGTTAGGGACAAATGCAGCAGGGTTATAACCTATGTGAGGTTTGCAGGGCATATTTAAATATTGAGAAATAAATTACAGAGAAAGGGGAAATAAATAATGAAAGTGGGTAATTAATCATTTTATTTTACAGTGGCAAAGTGATTTTAAGTGAACAACCTGCATTTAAACATATTAGGCGTCAACACCAATAACGAATCAATCAGCCGTCTCATATACTCTTGATTTGGGTACTTCCTTAAAGTAACAGTATTCTGTAAAAAATTCCCTTAATGTATTTCCAATGACTTATACCAGCTGCAGAGTATAAAGTGTATGAGAAATTGCATGTTCAGCTTTTTTTGTGTATATGAATTAGCTGGTATTCTACTTTTAAACCACAACCTATTAAAATGGTTTGAGCTTGCAGTAATATCAGTATATCAGTATCAATATCTCATTATGTTATCACTTTGTGCATGCACACTTGCTTCCTTATCTTGTATTTGTCTGTAAACAAAAGTTCAATACTTGGACAGAACAATAGAAAATTAATATTTTATTACTTAACTATCCTGCACCCCACTGGGAGTGTTCTTTTTACATTGCCTGTCAATAACTTAAACTTCAGTATAGAGAAGGGGGAGACAACAATTTGAGTAAACTGTTCCTTTAAAGGTCTGTGGAAATCCCTGTGAAAACCTGTGAGCTGTTATTACACCTACAGCAGATTCCTGTTTGTTTAACAAGAGTTTCCTGTTATATTGTTTGCTTAATTCACATCATTTTGCTTTTTCAAATGGTGGCTTCATTAACTGATTGGAAAAATAAGAAACAGCTCTCAACCTGCTATACAGAGGCTTCTATACAGAGGTTGCTATACAGAATACAGAGGCTGCTATACAGAGGCTGCTATACAGAAGTTGATATACAGAGTCTGCTATACAGAAGTTGATATACAGAGGCTGCTATACAGAGGCTGCTATACAGAGGTTGCTATACAGAGGCTGCTATACAGAAGTTGCTATACAGAGGTTGCTATACAGAGGCTTCTATACAGAAGTTGCTATACAGAGGTTGCTATACAGAAGTTGCTATACAGAAGTTGCTATACAGAGGCTGCTATACAGAGGCTGCTATACAGAGGTTGCTATACAGAAGTTGCTATACAGAAGTTGCTATACAGAGGTTGCTATACAGAAGTTGCTATATAGAGGTTGCTATACAGAAGTTGCTATACAGAGGTTGCTATACAGAGGTTGTTATACAGAGGATGCTATACAGAGGCTGCTATACAGAAGTTGCTATACAGAGGCTGCTATACAGAAGCTGCTATACAGAGGTTGCTATACAGAATACAGAGGTTGCTATACAGAGGTTGCTATACAGAGGCTGCTATACAGAGGTTGCTATACAGAGGCTGCTATACAGAGGTTGCTATACAGAAGTTGCTATACAGAGGTTGCTATACAGAAGTTGCTATACAGAAGTTGCTATAGAGAGGCTGCTATACAGAGGTTGCTATACAGAAGTTGCTATACGCAGGTTGCTATACAGAGGTTGCTATACAGAAGTTGCTATACAGAAGTTGCTATACAGAAGTTGTTATACAGAGGTTGCTATAAATATCCCATAAAGGTTATTGCAGATACAAAAATGCATCTATTATGGTTTGTCCTTTCGAGCGCATTCCTGTGCACCTGACTCACTAATTAACGATACGCTGGAGACTCAAGGGCATCTTCTTAGTGAATTCTGCCTAATTTGTTAATACATTCATAACATGTTCATACTTAGGTAGCATGTTAATTTATTGCAAGACTGCAGGAAAGTCTAACTATAAAGTGTTGTCTCTTTAAAGGAACAAAAAACACCTTGATATTTTTAATACAAAATGTTCAGTTATGCATAATAAAACAATGTTGCAATATATTTTCATTGTTAACTTTGCCCCCTTTTTATGTGCTTTAGCTTTGAAAACTGAGCAGTTTCTAATTCTTCGAACTGTAAATGTACCTGCTGACTTCTCAGTGCTAACCCTGCTACATATATGTCCCTTATTGGCTTTATTGGATAACAACTGCAAAACAATTTGCTTTATACTGACTTAATGACAGTGGTTGGCCTTGTTGTCTGTGGACTAAAGCCCAGATTGGCTACTACAAATAAGGTAATTGGCAGGTAGACTTTGGCTATTGTAAGAAAAGAAGTACAGGAAAAGGGGGCATAGTATGGCACACTTATGGTGAGATAATCATAGCCGTATATGAAATGTGTGGAGTAAATGATTAAAACTTAACTTTTATATGATATATATTTATTAAAAAGTGAAATGATCCACTAATATAGTAAAACCATGTCAACCAGCAAATTGACACACGTACTCCTCTCTGAAGTTTGGTGCAGTGATCAGTCTGCACCGGTAACCAGTCCCCCTAGCAAATGAGCTATTAAACTACAAGTTCTATGGTGGTATCAAATTATCAGGCTAGGGAAACATGGTTAAATATATCAAATTTGAAAATGTCAATGTAAAGATACCACAAAGTGCATATGTACACAGTTGTGGTTCCCTGAGAATCTCAGACACAATTGTTTGTATGTCACAATAATTTGACACTGGCCCCTATGTACAACAATAGTTTAAGCCAAAAGAAGCTACTATCACCTTAAAATAATAGGTTAAGTATCAGTAATGTGACTGTTAACCGTGTTCAAAATCTAGCAGGTAGGAGTGATTTAGCCAAGGTTGCATAGAGTATAGTAGTCTATGCTAAGTAGGTAAAACATTATTACCCTGTAACAAAGTTATTGCCAAAAATGGCCCACAGTTTCAGCTAAATCTTACAACCCAATAATAAGCAAGGTCTATATAGGAAATTGCCTTAAAGGCCAACAATTAAGATAGAGGTTACGAGCTGGCAGAGAGGAGCAGTGCGAACGCCTGACGCACGTTTCGAAACTGCTTTTTTAAAGGTGGAGATAATCTAAAACCCCCCACCCCCTTTTTCCCTAGGGGGTCTTATGGATATTATTTCTAGACTTTGGCTATTGAAAATTAATTGAAGTAAAAAGGATGTTAATTTGTTTTAAAAATGTTAAGAATCAGCTGGTATGTTATTTTATAGCTGCACAATATTAATTACAAGGTGTTTACTGTCCCTTTAACCATTTATACCAATTGTGCAGTTAACAGTTTCTTTTTGAGTCATTTAATGATTAAAGTACAAACACCTTATTACAATTATAAATTAACTCATGACCACATTTATTTTGTAAAACAATTCAAAATTTGACCTTGAATTCCAAGCAGTATAACTTTTTTATTATATCAAAAATAATAAAAGTTTCTTAATTAGAAAGTCTGATTTTACATTTTACACTTGTTTAAATAAAAGAAAAACCATAAAATTATGGCACTTACTTACCAACTTTCCGGGATGCAGGCAGTTAAAATAATTGTATTGTATTTGTGTGTGAGCTTGTGTTGGGAGAGGTGGGGTCATGGATTGGACAGCAGACAGAGACGTGTTGGGAGGAATATGTAGTGGTGACTTTGGGCACATCTAAATGGCCATTGGTGTGTCTAAGACAGTCCAAACCGGGATAATGAATGGGTAGCAGGTCAGCAGCAGATGAACACCAATTATTTCAGATTTAATGGTACTCAGAAAACAGACATAGGAGAGGCAATTAAACAAATAAATAAAGGTAGGAATGAATAGTATTAGATTGTAACCACTGTACCTATGATATTTAGCTTTTTGGATGCCCAGATTCTTTAATTTATAAACATTTGTATTCAAAGTAATGTAGGCCATGCTTGAACTCAGACCTGCAGTCGGGGCTACTACAAGAAAATGTTTCAATCCAGGCAAACATACATTTTGCAGTGCCATAAACAAATCATACTGTGTACCCTAATTCCTTTTTACATGAGGTATTTTATAGATCTGATAAAATTGTTAGCTATAATGTGTTTTATTTATATTTAATTCTAGAAAATAGAAATTGCGATTATTAAACGCAAACCGTTCATTGGCTCAGCACTCCCCCCCTTCCTGCCAGTGCACCTGGTCACCTTATGGAAGCACTGGCCCTGCATGCAGATCAAAAATTATTATTATTATTTATCAGATTGCTCTTATTATTACATAATAGTTTTATATTATTTAAATTGTGACTAAAAGTCACAGCTAGTTTTATATCACTGTTTATTATGCTGTATAAATCTATAGTTTCATTAACCTCACAAGCATATTGTATGCATTGTATACTGCTAGAGAAACTGGGCTTTATCCAAAAGAGGAAGAAATATAAATATTTAGTTAGTCCGCTTATTATTTTTTCAAGAATAACAATTAAAAGACTTACGACTTGTAAATTATGTGATGTGCAAATAAAATACAGTCTTCAGCTTCACTTATAAGTTGTTCATTTCTAAGAAATTCTGGAATAGTTGTGAGAACTGTTTAAAGGAACAAATACTACAACGTTTAGTGTAATAGAAACTGAAAGCTCATAACCATAAAACAACATTAAACAAAGAGGATGTATTTGAGATATATTTGTCATGTGATCTGCAGGGTTGTAAAACCTAGGACAATAAGTTGTAGAGTGACTTATTATGCCTACGAGTGAAACTATACTGAACACATGCTACAAAAGAAATGATACAGAGGTTACATACAGATTACGCAGTTTGTGATGGTGGTCTGCAAAATGCTAAATAATTTCTGTAACACACCTGAAGTTGTTTTGGAGAGATGGAAATCAATGTTGTTTAAATAATAAAAAAAGGATGAAAAAAATAGCATTTTTAATACAATCTTCAAATTACTTTTAGGACACCAGGAACAATTGTAAAATTGTTTTCCCTTAATGTGTTTCAAATGGCTTGATATAGCAGCAGCAGAATGTAAAATGTATGAGAAATCGTTCCTTTATTTTTGTCAGATCTTCTTTTATCACTTTCTGTACACACAAATGCTTCTTTATATTATCTTTGTATATCAAAGCCCAATAACATTGTATTACTTATCTCTCCTAACCTGCACTGGGAGTGTAATTTCTTCTGCTCGCTATTTTTAGAGAGCTTCTCTATAGCCATTACTTAAAGGGACCGTCTGAACACAATACATAATTTTGATTACGTAATGTTACATAACAGAGAAGTATCCTGCAACTGGTACCACATCTATAAGCTTATAAGAAGTACAGACATACCTTGTTTTATTGCGCTTTGCTTTATTGCGCTTTGCAGATATTGCTTTTTTTTACAAATGGTAGGTTTGTGGCAACCGCATTGAGCTAGTCTATGTGCAAATTTTTTTCAACCTATATAAACATATAAATGCATATACAAATAAATACACATATATACACACCTATATATACACACCACCAGCAAAAAGAGTATGACTCACTGAAGGCTCTGATGATGATTAGCATTTGTAGCAATAAAGTATTTTTTAATTATGGTATGTACATTGCTTTGGTTTTTTTAGACATAATGCTATTGCACACTTAAAGGGACACTAAACCCACATTTTTTCTTTATTGAATCAGATAGAGAATGCAATTTTAAGCAACTTTCTAATTTACTCTTATTATCAATTTTTCTTAATTCTATAAAGAATCACCAAGCGCTATCCAGGGTCCTGAACCAAAAATGGGCCGGTTCTTAAGCTTTCATTCCTGCTTTTTCAAATAAAGATACCAAGAGAACAAATAAAATTTGATAATAGGAGTAAATTAGAAAGTTGCTTAAAATTGCATTCTTTATCCGAATCATGAAAGAAAAAGAACTTACCTGATAAATTCATTTCTTTCATATTAGCAAGAGTCCATGAGCTAGTGACGTATGGGATATACATTCCTACCAGGAGGGGCAAAGTTTCCCAAACCTCAAAATGCCTACAAATACACCCCTCACCACACCCACAATTCAGTTTAACGAATAGCCAAGAAGTGGGGTGATAAGAAAAAAAGTGCGAAAGCATATAAAATAAGGAATTGGAATAATTGTGCTTTATACAAAATCATAACCACCACAAAAAAAGGGCGGGCCTCATGGACTCTTGCTAATATGAAAGAAATTAATTTATCAGGTAAGTTCTTACATAAATTATGTTTTCTTTCATGTAATTAGCAAGAGTCCATGAGCTAGTGACGTATGGGATAATGACTACCCAAGAAGTGGATCTTTCCACACAAGAGTCACTAGAGAGGGAGGGATAAAATAAAGACAGCCAATTCCTGCTGAAAATAATCCACACCCAAAATAAAGTTTAACGAAAAACATAAGCAGAAGATTCAAACTGAAACCGCTGCCTGAAGTACTTTTCTACCAAAAACTACTTCAGAAGAAGAAAATACATCAAAATGGTAGAATTTAGTAAAAGTATGCAAAGAGGACCAAGTCGCTGCTTTGCAGATCTGGTCAACCGAAGCTTCATTCCTAAACGCCCAGGAAGTAGAAACTGACCTAGTAGAATGAGCTGTAATTCTCTGAGGCGGAGTTTTACCCGACTCAACATAGGCAAGATGAATTAAAGATTTCAACCAAGATGCCAAAGAAATGGCAGAAGCTTTCTGGCCTTTTCTAGAACCGGAAAAGATAACAAATAGACTAGAAGTCTTACGAAAAGATTTCGTAGCTTCAACATAATATTTCAAAGCTCTAACAACATCCAAAGAATGCAACAATTTCTCCTTAGAATTCTTAGGATTAGGACATAATGAAGGAACCACAATTTCTCTACTAATGTTGTTGGAATTCACAACTTTAGGTAAAAATTCAAAAGAAGTTCGCAACACCGCCTTATCCTGATGAAAAATCAGAAAAGGAGACTCACAAGAAAGAGCAGATAATTCAGAAACTCTTCTGGCAGAAGAGATGGCCAAAAGGAACAAAACTTTCCAAGAAAGTAATTTAATGTCCAATGAATGCATAGGTTCAAACGGAGGAGCTTGAAGAGCTCCCAGAACCAAATTCAAACTCCAAGGAGGAGAAATTGACTTAATGACAGGTTTTATACGAACCAAAGCTTGTACAAAACAATGAATATCAGGAAGAATAGCAATCTTTCTGTGAAAAAGAACAGAAAGAGCAGAAATTTGTCCTTTCAAAGAACTTGCGGACAAACCCTTATCTAAACCATCCTGAAGGAACTGTAAAATTCTCGGTATTCTAAAAGAATGCCAGGAAAAATGATGAGAAAGACACCAAGAAATATAAGTCTTCCAGACTCTATAATATATCTCTCGAGATACAGATTTACGAGCCTGTAACATAGTATTAATCACAGAGTCAGAGAAACCTCTTTGACCAAGAATCAAGCGTTCAATCTCCATACCTTTAAATTTAAGGATTTCAGATCCTGATGGAAAAAAGGACCTTGTGACAGAAGGTCTGGTCTTAACGGAAGAGTCCACGGTTGGCAAGAGGCCATCCGGACAAGATCTGCATACCAAAACCTGTGAGGCCATGCCGGAGCTACCAGCAGAACAAACGAGCATTCCTTCAGAATCTTGGAGATTACTCTTGGAAGAAGAACTAGAGGCGGAAAGATATAGGCAGGATGATACTTCCAAGGAAGTGATAATGCATCCACTGCCTCCGCCTGAGGATCCCGGGATCTAGACAGATACCTGGGAAGTTTCTTGTTTAGATGGGACGCCATCAGATCTATTTCTGGAAGTTCCCACATTTGAACAATCTGAAGAAATACCTCTGGGTGAAGAGACCATTCGCCCGGATGCAACGTTTGGCGACTGAGATAATCCGCTTCCCAATTGTCTACACCTGGAATATGAACCGCAGAGATTAGACAGGAGCTGGATTCCGCCCAAACCAAAATTCGAGATACTTCTTTCATAGCCAGAGGACTGTGAGTCCCTCCTTGATGATTGATGTATGCCACAGTTGTGACATTGTCTGTCTGAAAACAAATGAACGATTCTCTCTTCAGAAGAGGCCAAAACTGAAGAGCTCTGAAAATTGCACGGAGTTCCAAAATATTGATCGGTAATCTCACCTCCTGAGATTCCCAAACTCCTTGTGCCGTCAGAGATCCCCACACAGCTCCCCAACCTGTGAGACTTGCATCTGTTGAAATTACAGTCCAGGTCGGAAGCACAAAAGAAGCCCCCTGAATTAAACGATGGTGATCTGTCCACCATGTTAGAGAGTGTCGAACAATCGGTTTTAAAGATATTAATTGAGATATCTTCGTGTAATCCTTGCACCATTGCTTCAGCATACAGAGCTGAAGAGGTCGCATGTGAAAACGAGCAAAGGGGATCGCGTCCGATGCAGCAGTCATAAGACCTAGAATTTCCATGCATAAGGCTACCGAAGGGAATGATTGTGACTGAAGGTTTCGACAAGCTGTAATCAATTTTAAACGTCTCTTGTCTGTTAAAGACAGAGTCATGGACACTGAATCCATCTGGAAACCCAGAAAGGTTACCTTTGTCTGAAGAATCAAAGAACTTTTTGGTAAATTGATCCTCCAACCATGATCTTGAAGAAACAACACAAGTCGATTCGTATGAGATTCTGCTAAATGTAAAGACTGAGCAAGTACCAAGATATCGTCCAAATAAGGAAATACCACAATACCCTGTTCTCTGATTACAGACAGCAGGGCACCGAGAACCTTTGTAAAAATTCTTGGAGCTGTAGCTAGGCCAAACGGCAGAGCCACAAACTGGTAATGCTTGTCTAGGAAAGAGAATCTCAGAAACTGATAGTGATCTGGATGAATCGGAATATGCAGATATGCATCCTGTAAATCTATTGTGGACATATAATTCCCTTGCTGAACAAAAGGTAAGATAGTCCTTACAGTTACCATCTTGAACGTTGGTATCCTTACATAACGATTCAATATTTTTAGATCCAGAACTGGTCTGAAGGAATTCTCCTTCTTTGGTACAATGAAGAGATTTGAATAAAACCCCATCCCCTGTTCCGGAACTGGAACTGGCATAATTACTCCAGTCAACTCTAGATCTGAAACACATTTCAGAAATGCTTGAGCTTTTACTGGATTTGCTGGGACACGGGAAAGAAAAAATCTCTTTGCAGGAGGTCTCAACTTGAAACCAATTCTGTCCCTTCTGAAACAATGCTCTGAATCCAAAGATTGTGAACAGAATTGATCCAAATTTCATTGAAAAAACGTAACCTGCCCCCTACCAGCTGAGCTGGAATGAGGGCCGCACCTTCATGTGGACTTAGAAGCAGGCTTTGCCTTTCTAGCTGGCTTGGATTTATTCCAGACTGGAGATGGTCTCCAAACTGAAACTGCTCCTGAGGATGAAGGATCAGGCTTTTGTTCTTTGTTGAAACGAAAGGAACAAAAACGATTATTAGCCCTGTTTTTACCTTTAGATTTTTTATCCTGTGGTAAAAAAGTTCCTTTCCCACCAGTAACAGTTGAAATAATGGAATCCAACTGAGAACCAAATAATTTGTTACCCTGGAAAGAAATGGAAAGTAAAGTTGATTTAGAAGCCATATCAGCATTCCAAGTTTTAAGCCATAAAGCTCTTCTAGCTAAAATAGCTAGAGACATAAACCTGACATCAACTCTGATAATATCAAAAATGGCATCACAGATAAAATTATTAGCATGCTGAAGAAGAATAATAATATCATGAGAATCATGATGTGTTACTTGTTGCGCTAAAGTTTCCAACCAAAAAGTTGAAGCTGCAGCAACATCAGCCAAAGATATAGCAGGTCTAAGAAGATTACCTGAACACAGATAAGCTTTTCTTAGAAAGGACTCCATTTTCCTATCTAGAGGATCCTTAAACGAAGTACCATCTGACGTAGGAATAGTAGTACGTTTAGCAAGGGTAGAAATAGCCCCATCAACTTTAGGGATCTTGTCCCAAAATTCTAATCTGTCAGGCGGCACAGGATATAATGCTTAAAATGTTTAGAAGGAGTGAATGAATTACCCAAATTATCCCATTCTTTGGAAATTACTGCAGAAATAGCATCAGGGACAGGAAAAACTTCTGGAATAACTACAGGAGTTTTAAAAACCTTATTTAAACGTTTAGATTTAGTATCAAGAGGACCAGAATCCTCTATTTCTAAAGCAATTAGGACTTCTTTAAGCAAAGAACGAATAAATTCCATTTTAAATAAATATGAAGATTTATCAGCATCAACCTCTGAGACAGAATCCTCTGAACCAGAGGAATCATCAGAATCAGAATGATGATGTTCAGTTAAAAATTCATCTGTAGGGAGAGAAGTTTTAAAAGATTTTTTATGTTTACTAGAAGGAGAAATAACAGACATAGCCTTCTTTATGGATTCAGAAACAAAATCTCTTATATTATCAGGAACATTCTGCACCTTAGATGTTGAAGGAACTGCAACAGGCAATGGTACTTTACTAAAGGAAATATTATCTGCTTTAACAAGTTTGTCATGACAATCAATACAAACAACAGCTGGAGAAATAGCTACCAAAAGTTTACAGCAGATACACTTAGCTTTGGTAGATTCAGCACTTGACAGCGATTTTCCTGTAGTATCTTCTGACTCAGATGCAACGTGAGACATCTTGCAATATGTAAGAGAAAAAACAACATATATATAAAGCAAAATTGATCAAATTCCTTAAATGACAGTTTCAGGAATGGGAAAAAATGCCAAAGAACAAGCTTCTAGCAACCAGAAGCAATAAAAAATGAGACTGAAATAATGTGGAGACAAGAGTGACGCCCATATTTTTTCGCGCCAAATAAGACGCCCACATTATTTGGTGCCTAAATGCTTTTTGGCGCCAAAAATGACGCCACATCCGGAACGCCGACATTTTTGGCGCAAAATAACGTCAAAAAAATGACGCAACTTCCGGCGACACGTATGACGCCGGAAACGGAAATAGAATTTTTGCGCCAAAAAAGTCCGCGCCAAGAATGACGCAATAAAATGAAGCATTTTCAGCCCCCGCGAGCCTAACAGCCCACAGGGAAAAAGTCAAATTTAAGGTAAGAAAAATGTTAAATTAAAATGCATTATCCCAAATATGAAACTGACTGTCTGAAAAATAAGGAAAGTTGAACATTCTGAGTCAAGGCAAATAAATGTTTGAATACATATATTTAGAACTTTATAAACAAAGTGCCCAACCATAGCTAGGAGTGTCACAAAAAATAAGATTTACTTACCCCAGGACACTCATCTACATATAGTAGATAGCCAAACCAGTACTGAAACGAGAATCAGCAGAGGTAATGGTATATATAAGAGTATATCGTCGATCTGAAAAGGGAGGTAAGAGATGAATCTCTACGACCGATAACAGAGAACCTATGAAATGGACCCCTTAGAAGGAGATCACTGCATTCAAATAGGCAATACTCCTCACATCCCTCTGACATTCACTGCACGCTGAGAGGAAAACCGGGCTCCAACTTGCTGCGGAGCGCATATCAACGTAGAATCTAGCACAAACTTACTTCACCACCTCCATCGGAGGCAAAGTTTGTAAAAACTGAATTGTGGGTGTGGTGAGGGGTGTATTTGTAGGCATTTTGAGGTTTGGGAAACTTTGCCCCTCCTGGTAGGAATGTATATCCCATACGTCACTAGCTCATGGACTCTTGCTAATTACATGAAAGAAATAGGGTTTAGTGTCCCTTTAATAGACTACAGTATAGTGTAAATATAACTGTTATATGCACTGGGAAAGAAAAAAATGTGTGTGACTCACTTTATTGCTATATTCGTTTTATTGCGGTGGTCTGGAACTAAACCCGCAATCCTCTAAGGTTCGCCTATACATGAAACATTCATTTATATTTATCATTTGTTAGGAGCCAAAAATGTCTGTCAAGCTCCTCCCAGCTCCATTTTGTAAGTTTCTCCAGTCACAATCAACTCTTAAATAACTTTTCCTAATAAGTTTCATGTACTTCTTACAAGATTATAGATGTGGAACCCATTGCAAGATGTTTGTCTTGTATGTAACAATAAGTAATAAAGAATACGTATTGGGTCTAGACTGTCTCTTTAAGTATAGAAACTTGCAGTATAGGTGGGGATTATAAAAGGCAAATGCTGATATAAAAGTACAGGAACTATTTATATACTAATTAATACATTACAGCAGGTAAAATGGAGAACTGGGAGCAAATAAAATGAGGAACAATTTAGAGTACACTGTCCATTTAATGCTAGAAATGATACAAAATGTGCCATCACAAGAGTTTATAAGCATATTCCACCATGAGGCTTCTCCTGCTAAGCTGATCTGAAGGTTCTCACCGACTGGCATAAGTGCTGATCCCTCATTTTGTCACTCTGAATCCTTAACCAACTATATATAAAACATATTCCCCCTTCAGACCTTTGAATAAACACACTACACAAAGAGCTGGGTATAAAACCATATGATGGTCGCATTTATTTGTAATAACAAATTTTATTAACATTTGAACTTGGCTTCATAAGCCTTAACCTATGGTGGCGGCAAGCAGGGCCCTAAGAACTAACCCCATATAGCCAGAGGTCACGACCCCTGAAGGAAGGCTTTAATGAATGGATAGGGGAGTGGCCTAGCAAAGACCCTGCCCATGGGCATGAGTACAGACGCCCTGGGAATCTTCAGCCAGCAAACCTGCAGACGGGGCACTGCCCTAGAGCATGGCGTGGGGGATGTCATCCCTGCCCATTAGCCGGACTGTCAACCTTCTGGACTCTGTACTCTAACATTGTAGGGTCGTGACCTCCCACTATTAGGAGATCCGTTTTGCATACAAGAATGATGGTAAAGTTACAGCCTCTAAGGCGCTGGGGTAATGAGCCCTGCAGCAATCTACCTCTGGGAGCTCCGTACCTTAATAGCTAAGGGCTTACTAAGACTAGGCCAATTAACCCTATCCCTGCCTTTTGCCTCTAACCAGCAACTGAAAGGAAGCAATCTAACGGCCTGATGCCGCCACCTCACACAACTTAAACATGTAAGGAACGGGCAGGAGGGGAAAACTTCCAGGCTGTAGTCACCAGGAAAAAGAGGCAGAACCCTTGCTCCCTGGGCTTAAATCTGGTAAGCTAAACCCACCCCTAACTTTGCAACATAGTTGCTGATTTAACTCCAACTTAGGTTCTTCCTTTTCACTAGAGGGCCAGGCACTTAAATTCGTTCCTGTACTCTGGCTACCTTACACTACCATTCTGTGTCTTACATCATCTCCTCCTGTAGATTATAAGCTTGAGAGCCTTTCAAACTGTAGCTCACTTTGTATAAAACTGTATCTACTACTGATTCTTCGTAAGGGCAGGACCCTCCTCACCTTTTGTGCAAAACATTACAGTTAGTGTTTAATGGACTTTTTGTATTGTTTACTAAAGAAGTTTGTGCAATGTATGTAACATACCCTTGTATAACTTGTCATTTGTACATTAAAGGACCAGTAAATACAGTCGATTTGCATAAACAACAAATTCATGATAAAAAGACAATGCAATAGCACTTAGTCTGAACATCAAATGAGTACAGTAGATTTTATTCTGATACATTTTAAAGTTATGTATATTCCTACTCCTCCTGTATCATGTGACAGCCAACAGCCAATCACAATGCATATACGTATGTTCTGTGAATTCTTGCAGATGCTCAGTAGGAGCTGGTGACTCAAAAAGTGTAAATATAAAAAGAATGTGCACATTTTTTAATGGAAGTAAATTGGAAAGTTGTTTGAAATTGCTGCTCTATCTGAATAATGACAGTTTAATTTTGACTTGAGTGTCCCATTAATGAATGTAATGTACCTCTGTATAAAATATTGACTCTTTATAAATAAATGTTAATAATAATAATGTATGAGTGCGTAAGATTTGGAGCATACTGATCTGGTACTAGCAGGTAACTACACAAGAGGAAGGCTGATAAAGAGGCCCAGATGCTAAAATTACATTACAAAATATTCATGATATAGATAGCGATCGGATGATTGACAAGTGTGGCGGCTACCTGATAACTTCCAGCAGCTGACACTGCCCACTTGCCGCAATACCAGGCGGACAATATTCCCAGGAGAGAAGCATCTCTGTCCGGCTTTTGATAAATAGGACGTCTGTATCTTTAATACGTTTTGATAAATAAGAGCCTATCTGAATCACTAAAGTGTAATATTAACTTCCCTTCCTATCGTTTTACTAGGTTTAGAGTCACACAACTGCTCCATGAAAAAAAAGCACAAACATTTAGAAAACATAATAAAATAAAATACACACATCTGTGCTAAACCGTCCTACGCACAGTCATGTTTACAAACATCTAATCTTTAGAAACTGATTGTGGGTACTCTCCCATGTGCCGGTAATGTAATATTCCCCTCATATATTATCAGTGCAAACATGTGCACATTTCCTTTACTTGATAATACACTTCCAAATCCAGGAAAAGTCACAGAAATAAATACTGGCTTGAAGTTTCAAGAAATGCTTATAGGCTGTGCCGTCAAAAAATAAAATGCAGAAAAGGATTTTGAATGGGAAAATGTAGAAGATTTAGGGGTTAATTCTAATCTTTAAAAATTCTCAATTTTTTAAAAAAAAAATTGGATTGGCTGCATTCCGTATCTTTATTTTCCCTTTATTTGGCACAATCCAATCACTCTAAGCAAATATAGAAGGAAGAAGAGCTTTTCACTTGCACTTGTTCTTTCTTTCTTTCTTTCTTTCTTTCTTTCATTAAACAACCTTACAATTGTGTTCAATCTCACTGCGACAGTTCAATAAATAATCACAACACAAACACATGCACATCCACATATAAATGCGCATGTGCATCTGCGCACCCATATGCACAGGTACATAAACACATGCAAGCGCACACACATCCGTATGCAAACACACACTATGCCTTGGTATCTCGCTGATTTTCTTGTTTTTCTCAATACTTTTTTTACCCTGACTTCAATTACCCAGACTGCAATAGAGGAAATAGATCTGGCATGAGGATGTAGGTCGATCATACATATCATATAGGGTGCAATTATATTTGACAAAGCTGATTTGTTTATTTATGGGCAGCAAATATGTAATTAAGATTTGTGCATAACTAACGGGGGGGGGGGATGAAAACAATTAAGTTTTGTCTGATGCAATGATCTAGCTTTGAAATCTTTTCTTACATTTGGACCAAACTAAAGCTATTTATGGCTTTGTATTTATATTAAATAAATGCACATACATAATCCCATTGTGTCCAATAATTGTTTCTCCCTTTAATAAACCAGTTTTGCATTAAATAATTGTTTAAGATGCCAAAGACAAGCTGTGCACAGGACTAATTAATAACATAAGTATTGAAATAAAAACAAAGCAGTATATAGTTAGTGTAATTGCTATACACATGAATATTTTCCCATGAGAATTTTACTATATTCTGAAGAAGGGGCTGAACTGTTTATAATAGCAAAAGGGAAATTTTGTAGGTCTTGATCAGCAGATAAATTGTTAAAAAAGGAGGAGGGAGATAACAGGAATAAGTGTGTATAATGCAACAAGTATCCAGCTGCTGGGGGAAACTTGTTGGAAGTTGCAGAAATGAAAGTGAGACTAAAGATGTTTAACACATAAATAGAGCAAGGAACAGCACAAGACTCAGTGTAGTCCTGGAGAAGCTGCCAGAGTGTGACAAACACACAGAACATTGTCACAGCTGTGTCTGACCTTCTAGCCGGCTAACAGACATGACTAGCCACACCTGTATGATGTTACTGCTCCTAGCTCTGGCTGTGATATCATTCCAAGGTAAGAATCTTCCTTATTTTATTATCTGCCTACAGACAAGTCAGGGTAGAGAGAAGTTAGGCTACAGACAAGTCAGGGTGTTAGTAGAAGTCAGGCTACAGAGAAGTCAGGTCATGCAGTGCTTAAATAAAACAATCCTGACTTCTCTTTGTGTATCAAAATTCTGATGATTGTTCAGCAAATATGATATTACTGCACTGAATGTTACAGACCCAGTGACACACTCTGATATCACAACCATAACTCATTTTCTCTAGACTTTTATATATTTATTGTTTTACAATTTTAGCCACTATTTTATTGTTTTGCTTTTTATGGTATAGATTATATTACAGTTGAAAACTTTATGAACATATTATTGATAAGACTTTTTTTTTTAAAGTCTATTAAATATATATATATATATATATATATATATATATATATATATATATATATATGCACATTACATACATACATACATACATAAACATTGTATGAATCTGTGAACATGATTTTTTTATTTAATTAGTGATAAATATCAGTACCATAGAGGATTTTAAGTGTTACTACTGTGCTTAATGGATGCATTCAACTTCAAATTTCTCAGATTTCCTAAAAAATAGAAAAAATGTCAAATTTCTTGCATTTTATAAGCCTGTTTAGTTCTGATTAAAAAAGGTATTTTATGTTTCTCAATTTAAATCCCAGAGATAAGTTTCAATTCGTATTACAGATGATCCAGGGTAATGAGATTTAAAGAAATTTCAGGGCTTGGATACCATAATCAATTAACTATTTCAAAGGAGTTTTACTAAATGTTTTTTTTTTTTTTTTTAATTACCTTAATATCTTTAGTGTAGAAGAAAGGGAGAGAGGCAATAGGATAAAATCCCACTGGTTTATGGGATTTAACAAAGTTCACAAGAAAAACGGTTTAAAAAGAGGGGCTATTTATAGGACAGACACCAGTAGTGGAGTTAAAGACAAACATGAAATGTGCATATAATTATCATAAGAAATGACTTTCATGGATGAGACAGAGTGATTTTAATACGCTTTACAACTTTAAATTTGTTTTAAAATGAATGTTGTTCTTTTGGTCTCTTTAATTGAAAAGCATAACTAGGTAGTCTCAGAAGCAGAAATGGAATACTGGGAAATAGCTGTTGAGTGGTGACTGCATCCATGTGCCTCTTGTCATTGGTGATCAGCTGTGTTCCGCTAATTCCCAGTAGTGCAGTATTGCCTTTACACTTATACTTAGAAGAATGTATAGACATATATGAGATATGACTCATGTTTTGCCTGTATCATATAAATGGACTTTGACTCTAATACAATGACTCAGGCATGTGACAGATGATAAATAAATGACATATAAACATGGATCTACATCTATTCTTGGAGCTAGACTTAATAATGAACAGCAGAAAATGAATAAAGATCTACAGCATACATTATTTATACTGTTCCTAAACAACACAGACTATTATATAGGAAACACATGCAGTAGGAGGATGAGAGGTAAATGTATACATTAGTATATAGGCTAAACAGTTTGATATTTTAAGTTTATGTTTGCTGCTGTACAGTGGAACTTTATCTATGTGTTTGCTAGATTTGAACACATAGTAAATGAGGATCAATTCTACAAATATTACATGCTATAAAAAATGTTAGACTTGTTTGGTTTGCATTAGAATATCCATTGCATAGTCAAATAAATTCACTAATGTATCATATCCTAATCTTCCTGCAGTAAGTTCATGTTTTGACTACAGAAAGGCACAATTTTTTGAATGAAAAACATTTCAATCTGTCTCCACACTACTGTAGTGAAAAGACTCTGTAAATGTATTAGCAGCAGGGAAGATACTATAGAACATCTAGTAAATTATGTTCAGCAGAAGTCCCGGGAATAGGTGCATGGTCTGTACCAGTAGTGTTCAGCCTTTTCAAATGAGAAGACAGATATTATTTCTACTTTATTATACAGAGACATAAATGCTATTAATTACACAACAAATGCACTTTTATGTATATACAAAGCTCATATAAGCAATACTTTAGCTAGGTATATGCCATCAATTTGGCCTATGCAAATTGAGATATTTGTCTGGCAACCTGGTGCTGTGGCATACCTGTGTTATTGTATAGATCCGGACAGACACATATCTCCCAGCTGTCCCAGATATTGCAGGACTGTCCCGCCTAATGCAGGAGTGTCACCGATTGGGACCTCTACCTGCTGTCATTCCCACAGCATCACGGCAAATGACTAAGTTTAAAAACATTGCCTGGCCATGCCCATGACCCAACAGACTCCTTCCGCCACAGTCCCACTCACGAAACATCATCTTACCCAAGTCTCCCTCACCTACCTGTCCTAGAAAACCTATGGGGAATGTTTGGGGAGTAGTAACTGTTGTATAATTCCTGCTGTTGCTTATTGGTTAATAGATACTCCCTGCTGACCCTCATTGGCTGTGCAATGCTTCCTGCTGTTGCTTATTGGTTATTAGATACTCCCTGCTGGCACTCATTGGCTGTGAGATGCTTCCTGCTATTGTTTATTGGTTAATAGATACTCCCTGCTGGCCCTCATTGGCTGTGCAATGCTTCCTGCTGTTGCTTATTGGTTATTAGATACTCCCTGCTGGCACTCATTGGCTGTGAGATGCTTCCTGCTGTTGCTTATTGGTTAATAGATACTCCCTGCTGGCACTCATTGGCTGGGAGATGCTTCCTGCTGTTGCTTATTGGTTAATAGATACTCCCTGCTGGCACTCATTGGCTGGCAGATGCTTCCTGCTGTTGCTTATTGGTTAATAAATGCTCTTTGCTGGCACTCATTGGCTGGGAGATGCTTCCTGCTGTTGCTTATTGGTTAATAGATACTCCCTGCTGGCACTCATTGGCTGTGAGATGCTTCCTGCTGTTGCTTATTGGTTAATATATACTTCCTGCTGGCACTCATTGGCTGCGAGATGCTTCCTGCTGTTGCTTATTGGTTAATAGATACTCTCTGCTGGCACTCATTGGCTGGGAGATGCTTCCTGCTGTTGCTTATTGGTTAATAGATACTCCCTGCTGGCACTCATTGGCTGGGAGATGCTTCCTGCTGTTGCTTATTGGTTAATAGATACTCTCTGCTGGCACTCATTGGCTGGGAGATGCTTCCTGCTGTTGCTTATTGGTTAATAGATACTCCCTGCTGGCACTCATTGGCTGGGAGATGCTTCATGCTGTTGCTTATTGGTTAATAGATACTCCCTGCTGGCACTCATTGGCTGGGAGATGCTTCCTGCTGTTGCTTATTGGTTAATAGATACTCCCTGCTGGCACTCATTGGCTGGGAGATGCTTCCTGCTGTTGCTTATTGGTTAATAGATACTCCCTGCTGGCAGTCATTGGCTAGGAGATGCTGCCTGCTAAAGTTAATTGGTTGATACATATGGATGATCTTTATACACAACTGATACTGCTATATTAGCTTTATTTTACATCTACATTGCTTTTATTTCATATTCTGTCCGGAAAAAGTATATAGAATAGTCAAAGTTAGCTCAAGAGCAGCACTAATGGGAGCTAGTTGAGCACATCTGGTGAGCCAATGACAAGAAGCATATGTATGTAGCTACCAATCACCAGCTACTTCCCTCCAGTAATGCTTTGCTGTAAACTGGGTATGCTTTACAACATCTGTGATTAAATAAATGAATTGAAACATTCTTTTTAAATTGCAGGCTCTGTATTAAAGGGATAAGAAGCCCAAACATTTTCTTTTGTGATTCAGACAGAGCAAACCATTTCATAAAAGTTTCCAGTTTACTTCTATTCTGTGTTTGAGAGATACCTAGGTAGCATCTGGAGCACTAACTGGCAGGAAATAGTGCTGCCATATAGTGTTCTTGCAAATGAATAACATTCTATTAAAACTACTGCCATATAGTACTGCAGAAAAGGGCGGTTCCTAAGCATACACCCCTGCATTTCCCCAAAGGATACAAAAAGAATAAAGACAAATTGATAAAAGAAGTAAAATTTATAGTTGTTTAAAATCACATTCTCTATCTGAATCATGAATGAAAGAAATTGTGTTTCATGTCCCTTTAAGCATGAAAATATAAATTGTTACATGTCCCTTTAACCGTGAAAATATAAATTGTTACATGTCCCTTTAAGCATGAAAATATAAATTGTTACATGTTTCTGCTGCATTTTCATATGAATGACAATTTTTTTTTACAATTACAATTACACTTTCTATATGAGAAGTCATAATATGAATTCAGATTGGACAGGCAATGCTTGTTTGTTTGATTCTTGATTGGCAGAAGTTCTCCAGCAGCTCAGGTGAATGTGATTGGTTTGTCTTACAGGCTCATGGGCCAATGAAAACATACCAGACTGCTGTCTTAAAGTCAGTAAGAAAGAGATTCCCTTCAAGAACGTGAAATGTTACAAACTACAGGATAAATGGACCGGCTGCAACCTCAAAGCTGTGATGTAAGTGTCTAAACCCTCCCACAATAACAATATCATTGGGTTGATGTTTAAGATGATGATAGATAGATAGATAGATAGATAGATAGATAGATAGATAGATAGATAGATAGATAGACAGACAGACAGACAGACAGACAGACAGACAGACAGACAGACAGACAGACAGACAGACAGACAGACAGACAGACAGACAGACAGACAGACAGACAGACAGACAGACAGACAGACAGACAGACAGACAGATAGATAGATAGATAGATAGATAGATAGATAGATAGATAGATAGATAGATAGATAGATAGATAGATAGATAGATAGATAGATAGACAGACAGACAGACAGACAGACAGATAAATAGATAGAGATATAGATAGAAATAAATAGAGGGCCAGATTATGAGTGGAGCGGTAATTATCGCTTCCACTTGAGCGTTAACTGTGCTAGAAGTAAGCTTTTTGCAAATTACAAGTTGAAAGTAAAAAGTTTTGCTCACGAGCTAACCCAATGTGCGCAAAAAGTGAAACTTACAATATCGCAATCACATTAACGTATTCTCCCATAGACTTCAATGGAGCGAGAAAAGTGGGGAAAAAATTACACCCTATTTGCGCATTAACCTGGGTGGATATTTCACATTCCAATATTCTTTACACAGAAGAATATGTTCTATTCATTCATTCATTTATATATATATGATGTTTTTTTTGTAAAATATATATATCTATGAGAGAGAGATGATTTTATATAGGTATTAATATAAATACACACATACATATATATATATATGAATATCTATTTAAAAATCCAAAGAACATATAGGGGCCGATTTATCAAGCTCCGTAACTTGTCCTCTGCCTCTGAGGCCGCGGACAGAAATCAACCCAATTGAATACGATCGGGTTGATTGACACCCCCTACTAGCGGCCGCAGATTGGCCGCAAATCTGCACGGGCGGTATTGCACCAGCAGTTCACAAGAACTGCTGGTGCAATGATAAATGCAGAGAGCGTATGCTGTCGGCATTTATCGATGTGCAGAGGACATGATCCGCTACATCGTATCATGTCCTCTCACACATTAAGAAATATACCCCATTGTCTTATGTGAAGAACATTGGAATGTGACATATTCACAGTAAATACACAGTTAAACACTTTAAAAAATGTTTTCAGCTACTTAACTGCAAACTGTATATTTATTGTAAATATTTCACTTTGCAATCTTCTTCACTTACAGGATAATGTCCTTTTTATTCTTAAATACATATTTCTCTATATATGTTTGTATATCCCTATACCTGCATATATTTTCCTATAGATATATAGGTATAGATATGTATTTTACATGAACCGTATCATATATATACATACAACTTTAACAGGTAAGTCCAGCACCTTTCTTAATGCTATTATTTCAGCATTTTTCAGCAAGCTTTTCCAATATTGAAGTAGTGCACGTCCGCTGAGTGGGGTCTGCCAGCCCACATATATAAATATAATGAAGCAAATAGCATCAGCACTTGTTCATACAAAATTTCCACTTTATTGAGGTAACAGACAAAGTTAAAAACAGCGACGTTTCGAGTCAACACAGACCCTTAGTCATGCAATGGATTATGGGAAAATCACCTTCTTTTATAACACCTGTGCATCAATTAGCTTGATTTACCTACATACATTCAAATTTCCATTTTGGATTTTTGCCCCCTAACGGGTCAGAATGGTCAGTAAATAATCTTTGTACCTAAATCACAGCTTTTTTTATATAATAAAAATTTCTATCTAGTGATTATAACCCAAGACTATATTTCAACACATATTACTAAAAACATTTCATACAAAGTTACAAAATTACTATACATTAATACTTATAAAAACAAATGAAGATCATAGTCTTTGTTTAGACCATTCGGACTGAGTGTTTTTAGATGCTGTATCCACCATACCTCTCTTTTTTTTAACAGTAACTCTCTGTTACCCCCTCTTCTTTGCTTTGGTATGTGGTCAATTACTTGGAATCTTAACTGGCTAACTGTGTGTTCAGCATTAATAAAATGGGATGATACGGGCAGTGTCATATCTTTACATCTGATAGAAGACTTGTGAGCACTTATCCTGTCTTTGATGGGGTTAATGGTCTCTCCCACATAGCCCCGCCCACATGGACATTTAAGGATATATACCACATAGTCAGTGTTACATGTGTACAGGCCTTTAATTTCACGTTTTTTGTTATCATTTATCTGTGCTATGTACTTCCCCTTGATCATGGAATTACATTGAGCACAGTTAAGGCAGGGGTATGACCCTTTATTAGCTGTTGTAAGGTAATTTATATAATCTTTCTTGTTAGTACCCACATCTGATTTTACCACTAGGTCTCTGATATTTTTGACCCTCTTAAAGGAATTAATAGGTGGTTTACAAAATTCCTCAATATGTGGATTGGTTTTATTCAGTATATACCAATGTTTTTTAACAATTCTTGTGATGTCACTGCTGAATTGGTTATATACTGAAGAAAAAATGAGTTGTTTTTTATCAATCTGATTTTTATTTTTACTCTTATTTTCTATGGGTATTAAATCCTGAGTCTCTCTAATTTTTGATTTAACTATTTGTTCACTGGTGGTTATAACAGTTTGGGGGTAACCTCTATCAGTAAATTTTTTACCCATTTGTTTCAGTCTTACTTCTTGTAGATCTCTCTCTTTTACATTGCGCATAGTTCTGAAGAACTGGCTCTTAGGGATAGCATTAAATACCCTATCTGGATGGTAACTGTCAAAATGAAGTAATGTGTTGCGATCAGTTGGTTTACAGTATAGGTCTGTTACTAGATGGTCATCTTTTTTATATACCAAGGTGTCAAGATAGCTTACTTTCACTTGTGAGTAAGTGATAGTAAATTGTAGGCTTGCTGTACAATTATTTAATTCCTCCACAAAATTCTCAAGGGTCTCCAATGTATCCCCCCATACGCCAAATATATCATCTATATAACGTAGCCATACTTTACAGTGACTTTGATATTTATTATTAAGATAGACATATCTGTTTTTGAATTGGCTTACAAATATATTGGCGTATGAGGGGGCCACATTGGAGCCCATGGCTGTTCCCTTTCTTTGTATATAATATGTATCTTGGAACAAAAAATAGTTAAGATGTAGTATAATATTCAGCATGTCTTCTATAAAGTCACATTGTATATTAGTATATACCTGATCCTTTTTAATAAGATCCAATACAGATTGTACTCCTGATTCATGTGGGATTGAAGTATATAAACTCACTATGTCTAGTGTGAATAATATATAATTTTCACTCACTATTACCTCATCTATTTTGGTTAAAAAGTCCCCTGTATCTTTTAAAAAAGATTTCTGACCTGCCGCTATGGGATTCAAGATTTTATCTAGAAAAATTGCTATATTAGCTAAAACTGATTCTGTACTCACCACTATGGGTCTACCCGGTGGCTCCTTTAGGTTTTTGTGGACTTTCGGAGTTGTATAGAATACAGGTGTGATGGGGTCTATTTTTATAAGAAATGTGGCTAAATCTTTAGTAATGACTTTGTTGGCCAAAGCTTTGTCAATTACTGCCGCTATTTCTATTTTAATATCTGGTAAAGGATCGTAATCTAATATTAAATATACTCCACCATCTGATAGTTGGGATAAAATTTCCTGTATATAATATTCCTTATCTAGCACCACTACCGCACCACCCTTGTCAGCATTTTTAATCTCAATTAAATTATTATTAGATAGATCTTTCAAAGCTTTACGTTCTGCTGTAGTGACATTAGAGCTTATTCCATGTTTAGATGTTATATATAGTTTGTGAATGTCATCTTGAACTAACTTAATGTATGTTTCTACCCCAGAGTTAGAAGTGCTGGGTACGTACTTAGACTTGTTTGTCAGTCCTAATGGTTTGGTGCCAAATATCCCTCTCTCGTCCAATGTGTTACTAAGTCCTTTGTCCTTATTAGTATCTACAATACTACCAAAATATGCTTTTAACCTTAAGTTTCTAAAAAAGCGATATAAATCCTTCTCTATGGTAAATTGATTAGCATATACAGTTGGACAATTTAGAACACTTAGTTCATCTTTAGTAAGTTCATATTTGGAAATGTTGATAACTAATGTATCTACTGTATATATATACAGTAGATATAAATATATATATATAAAAATGTATATATAGCAATATATATTTTATAATAAAAGGTGCGCTAACCCGACTGCGTTAAGATCCAAATTGAGAAACGCAATGCTCAAAATACATATTTTACATTACTATGTTCTTTACATAGAAAATAAATATGTTTATATATCTGATACTGCTCGTGTAAGATCCATATCTATACCCATATATCTATAGATATAGATATAGATGGATATACTGCATAATTGTAGACAGTGCAGATAAGAACAATAGCCAAACCTCAGTTTTATATACATTTTTAAGTATTTAATCTCACAAATGATACATATAATTAGTATCTCACCAAACCATGTACAATTATATATCATTAGCAATAAAAATCATTAATATAAAACTGTGTTAACAATACTATTGTAATATACAAACAATGTAAAAACAGCACCGCTTATCTGACCAGACTGTGTATTGCACTCACATACAAACCCAAATCACTCTCACTACGCCCCTGGTCACACGGGCTCCAGCGACAGCCAACATTTTAATATCAAAATGTAAGGAGGTTGAAGAGTATATTAAGTGTGACTATTGCTACCCTGAGGTTTCATAGCAGATGTGCAAACAAATATATCAATGATAACCAGTTAAATTCTGTTAGTTAATCTTTATGGTTCTGTGTTTTGTCACCAAAAAGTTATGACATTCATATAATTTATGTTTCTATATGTCTGTAACATTCCTATGGTTTCATTAATGTGATACAAATGATATGAAAATAAAAGTCAGAAGTTTATATAAGTAATATTACACAATGAGTTTCTTGAAAAGCTCATTAATTTTAAAGGGACATCCTGGTGTAAAATAAAATGCTCAAAAGCGTGTGGCAGTAAACACATTGTCATTACAAGACACTTACGTTGTCCTATTATAGAATAGTTCAGCAAAGTTTAAATCTTGCTTGCTGTATTAGATATTCAGTAGCCAAATCATCATTTACCTTATATGGACAAGGCTTGCCCCGGTCCCTATGTCACTATAAAATGCATTGTTTTGTAGTTATCTGTTAAAGAAACGTTGGGAACAACATGTAGTAGGGTTAGCCTTAAGTCATCTGCAGGGAGTTTTTTGTGCAGCCTATCTTGCTTAGGCCAGTCCTGACCCAGTGGGTTCTGTGTGGTTCCAGTGGGAGTAGTGTAAACAGAAAGAAGGACTTCCTATACGGTCCCCAGCAAATTATTACCAGTATTCTCCAGTAATCAAGAAGCAAAGGATAGAAAAATATAATCTGAGGATGTCATTTACAGTATGCTCGGTAATACTAGATTATTATGTAGTTTCCTGTTTATATTGTTATTGTTACAGTTATTTAAAGGTGTTTAACCATTTTGCAGGTTTAAACAGTTAGGGACAAATTACGCATGGAGTGGTATTTATAGCTGGAAGTAAGATTTTTGCACGTGTTGGGTAGTGCTCGTATTACAAATTAAAAGTAAAAAGTTTTCGCTCACGCACTAACCACATGCATGCACAAAGCCAAGTTAGAATATCATGACCAAGTTAACGTATTCCCCCATAGAAGGTAATAGAGCAAAAATAGTGGAAAAAACCCTAACCTACTCACTTGCAAATCCGATCAAATATTCTCGTGCACTAACCCGAAATTAAAATATGAATATTTCACTTTCTAATGTTCTTCACATAGCAGAATATGTTCTATTTATTCATATATACATATTTCTAAGTATATCTAATGGTATTTTGGAACAGGTTATATATATATATATATATATATATATATATATGGTTCTAAATAGGTGTGTATATATATATAAATATATATATATATATATATATATATATAGTAATGTCTATTTAAAAATACATAGAACATATTTGTTATGTGCAGAACATTGGAATGTGAAATATTTACAGTAAATACATAATAATGTAAACCATTATCATTTAAACTGTTATTAATTATGAATATTGCATAAATATGCTTTAACATGTTTTCAGCTACTTGACTGCAAAGGGCTCCAATGCACTTATAAATATGTCTCTATATGTATACATATGTATTTATGTGTTTATATGTGTATATATGTCTGTAAATGTATACATATGTATTTATGTGTTTGTATGTGTATATATGTCTATATATGTATACATATGTATTTATGTGTTTATATGTGTATATATGTCTGTAAATGTATACATATGTATTTATGTGTTTATATGTTTATATATGTCTGTAAATGTATACTTATGTATTTATGTGTTTAAATGTGTATATATGTCTGTATATGTATACATATGTATACATGTGTTTATATGTGTATATATGTCTGTATATGTATACATATGTATTTATGTGCTTATATGTGTATATATGTCTGTAAATACCTGAGACCTCATATCTTTGAGCCCTTATAACTTTTTTGTGCAATATTTTTAAAATAAATTTTATCAGACAGTGTTGTTATGAGTATAACTTTACTTTTTCAATGTATTTTTTGATGGGTTTTGTGGCACTTTTTTGTTTTGCAAAACTAACCTGACGCACGTTAAATTCAATTGCATTCAAGCGATCACATTTACTTTTAACTTGTAATACGACCACTACATCCGATACGTGCAAACAGCTGCAATAAACCAGTTATCGCTCATGCGTAACTGTTTGCGTGCCTTATATTGAGGTAACTATAATATTATGTTCTAATACAAATCATTTTCAATTTGCACTTATATAGCCTTTTAAAATGATTTTATTTTTATTTTTTAAATCTCTTTAATATTAAAATGTGCATTCGATTTCTGATAACTACAAAAAATAAATATCTGTTATAAGAAAGAGAAAGTTAACAAAACTCACAGGTTGCTGGATATGTTGTGGTTATCTATTTTATTTTTATTGTCCCCAGATTTGTCACCCGTAGAAACAGACATCTCTGTGCACCTCCCGATGAGCAGTGGGTGCAGGATCTGATGAACAAATTAGACAATCGCAAAAACCGGGTAATTTGTTTTATTATAAATATAAGTAAAGTGCTGAATATAATTATTTACCTAAACCCAGATGCTTTGCAGGTGTTTGTGCTGGACTTAAGAAAGATTTCACTAATATAAAAACAAAAAAACCATGAATTGTATATTGTTATTGATTGCAGTTATATTGTTTAGAGCTGGATACACGCTGCAGTGTTTGGTTACAGGTTACAGTATTTGATGTGTTGCTTTAATGTAATGAGTGAGCCAGAGGGAAGGTTTATTGTTATGGATGAGGGTTGTGGAAGTGTGGGATACATTGCTGTAAGTTTGCTTGCTTTATAGTATTCATTATCATTGTATTAGAAGTTTAATTGTGCAGTGTATGTTGTGATGACATAAAATGCCCTGATAGGTTAGAGCATGTCATTTTAAACAAATTCCCTTATTTGACTATGTATTTAATTAATTCAAAAGGGTTAAACAGTCAAATTTGTGCTCCTGGAACACACCCAGTCTGCTCCAGATGATGAAACACAGTGCTAGGAGCATACACATGTATTCAGGCTCCTTATTGGCTCATCAGTTGTATTCTACTCTGGAGTGGCACAGGAGCACTTGAATATGTATTTAACCCTTTTGCAGGGGTTAAACAAAAGTAATTTGTTTAAAAACAAACAAAAACATTACAGCATTTTACTTTTTTTTACCTAAGAATGCACTTTTAAGCTTACCTTAAAGGGACAGTCAACACCAGCATTGTTGCTGTTTAAAAAGAGAGATAATCCCTGTATTACCCATTCCCTAGTTTTGCATAAAGTGCTGACTCCTAGGTAACTTCACATGCGTGAGCTTAATGTTATCTATATGACACACATGAACTAATGCCCTCTAGTGTTGAAATACTGTCAAAATGCATTCAGATTAAAGGCGGCCTTCAAGATCTAAGAAATTAGCATATGAGCCTACCTAGGTTTAGCTTTCAACTAAGAATGCCAACAGAGCAAAGCAAAATTGGTGATAAAATAAAATGAAAAGTTTTTTAAAATTGCATGCCCTATCTGAATCATGAAAGTTTATTTTGGACTTGACTGTGCCTTTAAACATTGTAGTATAATTGGGTAATGTTGCTCCTAAGCTTTATACTAACACCCTTTCTCATACTTTCTTCTTTCAGATCATATGCCCCTGAATAACCGGAGGGTTAAATGTCTGATGAGCGTTCTGATAGCGAGGAGCTCACGCACTGACCCAGCCTCCCTTACCGGCAGCAAAAGTCAGACCTGACTGCAATGTGAATCTAAATCTTTATGCAGATATATTTTTTTTAATCATGTATATAAATTTTAGAGATGAGACCTTGTTACTTTTAATACCTGATACATTAAGGTCAATACTGTGAAAAAAAATTATATTCAATAATCAAATGTTATATTTGATATTCAAAGTATATGGAGAATTTGAACCTTTGGGGATTGAGTATTGAAGTTTAAAAATAGGTACCAGTATCACTGTATCAAGTGTGAGAACAGCCCATCTCTAATATATATTTTTCTTTATCTGTTGTAGGACATCAGTGTATATAATCATGTGGTGTTTATCTGTTGTAGGACATCAGTGTATATAATCATGTGTTGCTTATTCTGTCTTTGATTATATTGAGGGGTTTTTTAACCTATGGGTCCAATATAACCTATTGCATGACTTTATACTAGTGATATTTCACCTAAGCGTTTTATATCTGTTATAGGGCAAATGGTTAACGACATATTACAGAGAATGGGACTAAGGGCAGCTAAATTATCCATACTGGACACATTCCAATTCCAATAATATTAAATTCAGTATAGACTATTCCCATTGCATATGTACAATGATTACAAACTTATGTAACTGTACTGCAACAGAGGATTATAGTTGTTTTGTTTAGCTGTGTGACAGCTGCAGTTAGTTGTAGTTGAGGAATCCTGGAACGTTATTGAGTTAATTTGAGGTTATTTTTAAAGCTTTTGGTAACAAATTTTGGAGATACATTTTTATGGATAGTTGCTTCATTTTGTATTTTTCTTTAATGCCTTTATCATAAAACACTATTTCTCAATCTAACCATAACAACCGATCTTTCATATGTATGCTGTGTGCACTGTCACTTTAAAAGGAACATTAAACACAAAACTAAACCACCATAAAATCATTAAGCATAGACAAAATGTAATGCCCTTTCTTTGTATCACCTGGCAAATTGTGCTTTATTTTTATTGTCATTTTCTTGCTATGGTACCTGGAGTGTATATTGCATTTACCCTAATACCCAGAGCTTTCCAATGGTTAAAGAGCATTGTTTAGATCAGTTCAAAATTTAATTTACATATGACCCTTTTTTGGTCACTTCAAAAGGAGACCGATCACATTTATTCAGTATGTTTAAAGGGTGTTTCCCTGGAGTTTTCTGGGTTTTATACTCTTTTAAAACATTTATTTTACATGCAGACCTCTTGCAATAAGTGTGTATTACTATTATATACTATGCATAAGACTTTTTTGAGAGAGACATAAATTGATGTATGAAATAAATCTGCTTCAAGATAAGACAAATGTTTCTGACTCTTTCATTGAAAGTGAAATTTAAATCAATTTAGACCAAATTTATGTTGGAACCTCCAGACAAAATTTGTGCAGAGACTTTATCTATAGATATATTCATCACAAAGCAGAAAGCACACTGTGACATTTAACTGTAAATATGAAACAATCCTTAATAAATATGACTTAAAGTGATGATAAACGGTCCCCTTTGTATTAACAGATCCCTAATGTTTGTGACATTTTAGGAGTTTAATTCATCAGTCATAATGAAGATGCACTTTAACTTTCTTCTTAATATAGCTCTGAAATTCAAATACCCCGCGCTCCAGACGCCCACTTCAAAAGTATTTTTTTTTGTGTGAGTTTAAGGTTTGAATTGTTCTAATCAGCACTCTAGCTGCAAAAAACATTGAATGCCATATGGCTAGAGCTCTGATTGGAGAACAGTTCAAGCTGTTAGCTCACCAAAAAAATTACTTTTGAAGTGGGCGTCCAGAGTGCAGGGTATTTAAATTTCAGCTCCACAGTAAAAAGTAAGTTATAGCGCATCTTCATTACAACTGGTGAATTAAACTCCATCTAAAATATAACTTACACTCCAGATCTGTTATACAAAATGGAAAGTCTACCATCACTTTAATTATAAATTCATACATATATTTTATACAATTACTGTAAAAAGATTACAAATTAATAAGTCTAAATGTGATATATTTTTGTATAACTATTTTTTGTTTGGAATATGAATGCTATCTGGGTGGCTTGGGAAAATAAAATGTTATATGTTATGGATAAGAAATCAAGTGTATGGCAGTGTTTTTTTGCAATAACTCATGGAATAACATTGTAGTTTATGTATAGATGGAGTGATTTCAAAATAATTCTATAATCAGATATAAACCAAAATATGGGGCTTGGAAGAAGACAATTTAGTTGTCATATTTATTTCATTTTAGATACATTATGCAATGTATTAATAGTTTTACAGATCTCAGTCTATTTAAATAGTTCTAGCTACACTTTTAAGTTTCATACATAAAACGTTTATTTAAAATATGAGCTGTCGGGGTATATGTACAGAGGAAATAATGGTGCCAATATACCTAATTTAGTCTGGTACCAGAGGCGTCTCACTAATCTGATGTACCATTATACTGAATAGCCATTTGTGTTAGGAGAAGGAAAATAATGTTGTTTTGAACTTTAAGTAAATTTAAAATGTTTTTAAAATCCATTTGCAACACTGGCACAAACATAATTAAAGTCGTTATAAAAAAAATCAGATATCGTTTGTTACACTTTTGCAAATGGAAACCTTTGCTACATATCTCCGAGAGTTCTAGGCAGCTTAACCATGTTTACCTGGATACATTTCTGTTTGTGTGTTTAACTTGATTTTGTAATTCTGTCTACTGGAGTTTTACTACAGCAAATAAATAATTTGAATAAAGCTGGCTTTTATACACCAACATGTTTTGTTTAATGCTGTCTGTCTTGTTTATACTGTCTAAACAGTCTTCTTCAATGTAATAAAAAAGCTCTACACAGTGGATTATACAAACTAGAAATCATTGCAATAAGTATTTTTCATTATTTTATTTTATTTATTTTTAACTTAATTTGTGAAGGGTCCATTACTTCTCATCACAGCCCATAAAGGGGCTGTAGTCTTTACAGAAATGGAAAAATTGCAGCTTTTCCTTTGAAGTGCTGCTAGGAGATATCTGCTAAATCAGTATTATTGCTTATACTCAGTAAAGGATTTTAGCTTCAAAACTAATGTAACAAAATAACTTAAGTTATGTAATGTCTGCTTGTTTATCTATTCTTACTTAGTTTAACTTTTTTTTTATAAATAAAGGAGCACTGTTTCATATACCTTTAAGTATACAAGTCTGAGAGAGATGGGATTAAAGAGGAGAAACAACGATGGCACTACATATGTTGTTGCCTAAATTAATCTGTATAGAAGTCCAATATTAATATACATAGTGATGGGACTATAACAAGGTATTGTGAGAGGCGGGTGCTGTGCACAAAGAAACTGTTTAAACGTAGAACCAGTGGACTACTGGGAAGTGTGTACGTATGTAGCACTCAATAACATTTGACAGTAATGGGTACAATATCATCCGTGGGGAGGTTATAACATTGTGAACATCCGGAGTGAAGGGGTTAAAACAACTTTTATTTATTCTACAATATAAAAAAATAGTAACATAAAAACACAAAGGTATGTTCTCCTATACTTCTGAATAATATATACTGTAGCCAAGTGAGGGGTAAGTATGGGTCACGGATTGTCCAAGTATGAAAAATGGCACTGACAAATTCACTACTAATTAGAAGAACTATCAACATATATCAAATGATAAGGTAAGAGAGAAAGAGAACCACACCTGCTACTGGGTGTAACACTAACAGATTATATTACACCGTAAGGAGTGAATACCATATAGTATCAAGTAGTAATGCCAGAATAGGCTATATTGTGGATACATATGGGGGCAAATACTTCCCAACCGTATAGTTAGTGTGCCCAGTGCGGTTAGATTCAGATACCCCAGTCTCAAAAAATGTAGGGCACCCCCAAGAACAACGGGGTAATAACACTAGCAGTAAAGCTGAGGTAAATAAAACACCCAGTTTAGAGATAATGTGTACATATAATAAGATGAGACTGCTTGTGCTATACGTTTTAAAATACCATAACTGTACTCCAGGGAGCTGGGGTTAAGGTGGTCAGTTACTCAGGTAGGATCACTATGAGTTTTACAACTGCAACTCAATAGGTGCGCCTAATTATTATCTTATTATATGTACACATTATCTCTAAACTGGGTGTTTTATTTTCCCCAGCTTTACTGCTAGTGTTATTACCCCGTTGTTCTTGGGGGTGATCCATTATTCTGTATTTGCCCTACATTTTTGAGACTGGGGAATCTAAATCTAACCGCACTGGGCACACTAACTATACGGTTGGGAAGTATTTGCTCCTATATATATCCACAATATAGCCTATTCTGGCATTACTTCTTGATACTATATGGTATTCACTCTTTACGGTGGAATATAATCTGTTAGTGTTACACCCAGTAGCAGGTGTGGTTCGCTTACTCTATTACCTTATCATTTGATATTTGTTGATAGTTCTTCTAATTAGTAGTGAATTTGTCAGTGCCATTTTTCATACTTGGACAATCCGTGACCCATACTTACCCCTCACTTGGCTACAGTATATATTATTCAGAAGTATAGGAGAACATACCTTTGTGTTTTTATGTTACTATTTTTTTATCTTGTAGAATGATTAAAGGTTAAGTTTTAACTCCTTCACTCCGGATGTTCACAATGTTATAATCTCCCCACGGAAGTCTGAGAGAGAGTCTGTTACCTTGCAGAATGATTCAGTTACAATTTATGTGGAAAAAAAAACCTATTTTTAACTTTACCAATAAACAAACTGACAAAGTACAAGCTGATATGTTCATCTCTCTTCATATAAAACATAATAAAGCATAATTATGCACTTCGTAGCTACCAAAAATACATGCAATTGTAAATCCACTTTAAAGTATGTTTAGTGCTCACTTAAAATAATTGAGATTACTTCTCTAATTTAAAAAAAAAACTGAATTCTAGAGACATTTGTCAGTCTAAATAATGCTAAATTGGATTCACACTGACTTGTAGCTTTCGCAAGCAAAATGCAGGGAAAAAAATATTCTTCTCCCTTAGGTAAAATTTGGAAAATGTCTGCTTCGTATTTGAAAATAAACCAATAAATATTTCAATAGTTTGTAAAATAATTAGATTCAAATGAAAATGATAATTGTTTGCACGTTTGCACGTGTGTTTCTAATCAGATAAAAATGCAAACTAAATATGTGTGCTGCGAAGTTATTAATATTTTTGCTATTGTGGTGAACAATAAAATAAAAAACACATTGTATACGTGATGCCTTTATTAGCTATTAAAAAAGGAATGTTTTGCAAGGGTTCAGATCACCTCGGATCCTTAATCAGACAGGTTTGTTTGTAGGTGACGCTCAGACTTATTTATACTTAGTTTACAGGGGGAAAATACAGACAAATAAATAATTGAACCCAATTTTTTTCTTTCGTGATTCAGATAGAGCAGCGGTTTTAAGCTTTCTAATTTTTTCCTATTATCAATTTTTATTTGTTCTCTTGCTATCTTTATTTGAAAAGGAAGGCATCTAAGCTTTTTTTTGGTTCAGACCACTGGACAGCACTTTTTTATTGGTGGATGAATGTATCCACCAATCAGCAAGGACAACCCAGGTTGCTCACCAAAAATGGGCCGGCATCTAAACTTACATTCTTGCATTTCAAATAAAGATACCAAGAGAATGAAGAAAATGTGACAATAGGAGTAAATTAGAAAGTTGCTTAAAATTGCTGCTCTATCTGAATCATGAAAGAAAAGATTTGGGTTCAGCGTCCCTTTAACTGGCTAACAAGGTACCAAGAAAATAACCTTTTTTATTTGCTACTATTGTGGTTTAAACTACATTTAATACAGGGAGTGCAGAATTATTAGGCAAGTTGTATTTTTGAGGATTAATTTTATTATTGAACAACAACCATGTTCTCAATGAACCCAAAAAACTCATTAATATCAAAGCTGAATAGTTTTGGAAGTAGTTTTTAGTTTGTTTTTAGTTATAGCTATTTTAGGGGGATAACTGTGTGTGCAGGTGACTATTACTGTGCATAATTATTAGGCAACTTAACAAAAAACAAATATATACCCATTTCAATTATTTATTTTTGCCAGTGAAACCAATATAACATCTCAACATTCACAAATATACATTTCTGACATTCAAAAACAAAACAAAAACAAATCAGTGACCAATATAGCCACCTTTCTTTGCAAGGACACTCAAAAGCCTGCCATCCATGGATTCTGTCAGTGTTTTGATCTGTTCACCATCAACATTGCGTGCAGCAGCAACCACAGCCTCCCAGACACTGTTCAGAGAGGTGTACTGTTTTCCCTCCTTGTAAATCTCACATTTGATGATGGACCACGGGTTCTCAATGGGGTTCAGATCAGGTGAACAAGGAGGCCATGTCATTAGATTTTCTTCTTTTATACCCTTTCTTGCCAGCCACGCTGTGGAGTACTTGGACGCGTGTGATGGAGCATTGTCCTGCATGAAAATCATGTTTTTCTTGAAGGATGCAGACTTCTTCCTGTACCACTGCTTGAAGAAGGTGTCTTCCAGAAACTGGCAGTAGGACTGGGAGTTGAGCTTGACTCCATCCTCAACCCGAAAAGGCCCCACAAGCTCATCTTTGATGATACCAGCCCAAACCAGTACTCCACCTCCACCTTGCTGGAGTCTGAGTCGGACTGGAGCTCTCTGCCCTTTACCCATCAAGACTCACTCTCATTTCATCAGTCCATAAAACCTTAGAAAAATCAGTCTTGAGATATTTCTTGGCCCAGTCTTGACGTTTCAGCTTGTGTGTCTTGTTCAGTGGTGGTCGTCTTTCAGCCTTTCTTACCTTGGCCATGTCTCTGAGTATTGCACACCTTGTGCTTTTGGGCACTCCAGTGATGTTGCAGCTCTGAAATATGGCCAAACTGGTGGCAAGTGGCATCTTGGCAGCTGCACGCTTGACTTTTCTCAGTTCATGGGCAGTTATTTTGCGCCTTGGTTTTTCCACACGCTTCTTGCGACCCTGTTGACTATTTTGAATGAAACGCTTGATTGTTCGATGATCACGCTTCAGAAGCTTTGCAATTTTAAGAGTGCTGCATCCCTCTGCAAGATATCTCACTATTTTTGACTTTTCTGAGCCTGTCAAGTCCTTCTTTTGACCCATTTTGCCAAAGGAAAGGAAGTTGCCTAATAATTATGCACACCTGATATAGGGTGTTGATGTCATTAGACCACACCCCTTCTCATTACAGAGATGCACATCACCTAATATGCTTAATTGGTAGTAGGCTTTCGAGCCTATACAGCTTGGAGTAAGACAACATGCATAAAGAGGATGATGTGGTCAAAATACTCATTTGCCTAATAATTCTGCATTCCCTGTAGTAAAAGGGACAGAATCTTTCCTGATTCAGATACAGTATACAATTTTAAACAACTTTCTAGTCTACTTCAATTATCAAATTGTCTTTGTTTTCTTATAGCCCTTTGTTGAAAAGAATGAAAGTAAGTTCAGGAGCGTGCACGTGTCTGCAGGACTAAATGGCAGCAGTTTTGCAACAATGTTATACATTAGCAAGAGCACTAGAGGGCAGCACTATTTCCTGTCATACAGTGCTTCAGGCATGTGCACGTTACCTATTTAGATATCTCTTCAACCAAGAATAGCATGAAAACAATGTAAATATGATAATAGAAGTAAATAAGAAATTGTATGCTCTATCTGACTCAGTGTTATAGTTTAGGGAGAATGGGGGGATTTTGGCATTTAAGCCAAGTGTAGAATTATACACTCATTATTAGAATAAATAATAAAAAATTAAATTAACACTTTATTTAACAAATATGCAAAAACAAACATTACCATAGGTAGATACTATAGTTCAAAAAGGGTCTGGGTATAATTCCTTCCAGTCCCCACAGGTGTGATTTAATCAATACAGTATCTATCTATAATTAAAAAAGATACTATTAAGGCCATAAAGAAACATGGGAATTCCACTACCAGTTTCTATAAGTCAGTTGCCTTTGAATAGCATCTATATTAAAATAAGGGCTATAGAGTCTGTAATGGCGTGTGATTTTAATCAGCTAGTATTAGGAAAAACGAAAAAAGTAGGATGCTTAGTGATTCACAATCAATCCATTCCCAACAGTATTCACACTGTCTGTAAAGCTGTGCGCTCACAGGCGACCTCCTACCTGCGTACCGCTCTGATTTAACAGAGTCGGCCGATTTCTGACTAAATTCCCAATATACAATATCTATATGTCACACACACATCACAGCATACAACTATTATGAACAATACTACTGGTCATTCCATTATCCTCTTAGTCTATATCAGTAAAAAGAGGTGACCCTGTTTGTAGTGGATACAAATTGGAGCTATAAATATGTGAAAGAGAGGTAACTAAAAAGCTGTCATTAGCCTTACTAGTTTCCGCAAATATTCTAATGTCTAGTATATGCCCCAATAGGAGCTGTAAAGTTATCCCCAAATTTTAGCAACAATTGTATCCAGAGCGGATATAACTTAAAACAAAGCCGCTCGTGTATGCTGTGTAGTTGCTAGCAACCACGCTCAAACAGACTCCGCCCGCCGACGCGTTTCCGTCACTGTAACGTGACCGTCACGTTACAGTGACGGAAGTCACGTTACAGTGCCCTGACGAAGTCATGTTACAGTGACTGAAACGCGTCGGCGGGCGGAGTCTGTTTGAGCGTGGTTGCTAGCAACTACACAGCATACACGAGCGGCTTTGTTTTAAGTTATATCCGCTCTGGATACAATTGTTGCTAAAATTTGGGGATAACTTTACAGCTCCTATTGGGGCATATACTAGACATTAGAATATTTGCGGAAACTAGTAAGGCTAATGACAGCTTTTTAGTTACCTCTCTTTCACATATTTATAGCTCCAATTTGTATCCACTACAAACAGGGTCATCTCTTTTTACTGATATAGACTAAGAGGATAATGGAATGACCAGTAGTATTGTTCATAATAGTTGTATGCTGTGATGTGTGTGTGACATATAGATATTGTATATAGGGAATTTAGTCAGAAATCGGCCGACTCTGTTAAATCAGAGCGGTACGCAGGTAGGAGGTCGCCTTTGAGCGCACAGCTTTACAGACAGTGTGAATACTGTTGGGAATGGATTGATTGTGAATCACTAAGCATCCTACTTTTTTAGTTTTTCCTAATACTAGCTGATTAAAATCACACGCCAATACAGACTCTATAGCCCTTATTTTAATATAGATGCTATTCAAAGGCAACTGACTTATAGAAACTGGTAGTGGAATTCCCATGTTTCTTTATGGCCTTAATAGTATCTTTTTTCATTATAGATAGATACTGTATTGATTAAATCACACCTGTGGGGACTGGAAGGAATTATACCCAGACTCTTTTTGAACTATAGTATCTACCTATGGTAATGTTTGTTTTTGCATATTTGTTAAATAAAGTGTTAATTTAATTTTTTATTATTTATTCTATCTGACTCAGGAAAGAAAACATTTGGGTTTCATATTCCTTTAACAATTAAATGTGATTTAAACAGGATTCTGCTGCAGTATACTGGTACCTAGAAGGAAAAAGGTCACAAATATGCTCTACTCAAATTGTCTTCCCTTGATATTTCTTCATGCTTAAACCCAAAGATAAAACCATTGCATTGATTCTGCCTAATTTTTTAACTATTTAAATCAGCGTTTATCAACTCCAGTCCTCAGGACCTTCATAGGCCACATATTCATTATATCCTAACTTAAGGTGACCAGATTTTTTTAAATGAAATCCGGGACTTTTTTTAAACCCCTTACAGTAAATTATATTTTGCCCCTGCAATCATCACTTGCAAAACTAACTATGTGTTTAATCCCTGCTTTGTTCCCCTCAAAAAACAAAAACAAAAGCAGGGGTTTCCCACATTGCTTCCTTATGTTCTACCACCAGTCCAAAAGTGTGATCCATTAATCGAGGCAGAGGATTCCAGGCCTGTATAGAACCAGCTCAATACCCTACTTAAAAAAAAAAGTTTTTTCTTGATAATCTTATTCTTTGATAGAGAACTAGAATTAATTTTTTCCAAAAATATAAGTAAAAATGTCAAACGTATACTATAACATACCCCTGCATGCAACTCAGTACCCTTTTGTTTTTTAACACGCACTTGTTACTTAAAGCCAAAGATGCACATCTTTTATACGTGCTTTAGTAATAATACATCACGATAGGTCACTAGTAAAATCAATCACCAGAAGATACCGCTACTTTGTAGTTTTTGACCAAACAAAATCTTAGAAAAATTACGTATTTTGAAACATTCCAATTTAACATACAAGACTTACCCAACAAGAGCTCAGCCTCTAGATTCCATTGCACCTGCACATATATATCATGCTTCCACTACTAAATAAACCCTAACAACCAATGAGAACTTACCTTGCACCTTTGAGCTCTTGCAAAGTGGGGCTTGCAACCCCGTGCAGCACCTCACAATCTATATAGAGAGGGCTCAGAAAATTTTAACTTTAGTTGCGCCGTGAGCGCTAGCGGTGAAGTATCCAGGGGAAGTGGAACCACTGCTGTAGCTCTACGCCACTAATCAGAATCTAAAACAGATAAATCTATCTAGTTCCCGTGAGTGCCGCTAACATGCATGGGGCTCCGACCATCTTCCTGGGGACATTTTCGGGGACATAATCCGGGGACTCAGGGATGTCTGGTTACCCTATCCTAACTAGAGCACAGGAGAAATAATCAGCTGATGGGTGAGAGCTGGTTAGTAACCATGGTTACTGATCAGCTGATTATTCCACCTGTGCTCATATAAGATATAACGAATATCTTGACATATTCTAAACTAACTTTTTCTAATTGTGCAAAATAAACTAACAATGCTGTATGCAGTCTTTTCATCTTACTGCATTCTTCTGTAGATAGAAGCTTTATAATTTAAACGTTGATCTGCAGCATTGGATGTGCTATGCAAGCTGCCATTTTTTAAAGTAGGTTCCACAACACTGTGTCACGTGATGCACATGGCACCAGCTATTACTAAATCATAGTGAGCCCTGCAGTGTCTGACAAGAACGGCTTCAGGCACTGTTATGCTTATAAATAGCACGAGCAGGGAAGGAAGTGTGAGGGGGAGGAGAGGTGGAGAGGGAGGCACCGGGGGAAGAAAGGCTCCGGAGATCTTATATAAGGTAGATGAATGTCTCTAGTTACAATTTTTTATGCCGCATGAGTTTGCTTTCTTTCTTCCCCCTGTGCCTCCGTCTCCCCCCCTCACACCTCCTTCCCTGCGATTAATAAGCATAACAGTGCCTGAAGCCGTTCTTGTCAGACACTGTAGGGCTCACTATGATTTAGTAATAGCTGGTGCCGAGTGCATCACGTGACACAGTGTTGTGGAACGCACGTTACAAGATGGCAGCTTGCATAGCACATCCAATGCTGAAGATCAACGTTTAAATTGTAAAGCTTTTATCTACAACAGAATGCAGTAAGATAAAGACGGCATACAGCATTACAGTCACTTTATTTTGTTTAATCAGAAAAGGTTAGTTTAAAACATTTCCAGCAGGTGTTGTGGTTCTCTTCCTGAGGAATGGAGTTGGGAAACACTGATTTAAAGGAAGCAAATGAATAATGACTAATTTCTGCAGTATTTATTCTATTTTTTTGTAATTTTCAGGATGCATTCAATCGGATTTTCGTTTGGTGAAAACAATAGCAGATTAATTTCAGTGATATAAACAGATATGCAAATGAATGTGTATTATGATAGCTTTTAAAGCTGGCAGACCTGCAAAACTATTTTACATATTGTTTGTGTACATTATTTTGATACAGACTGAAAGGTAATATAAATGTATTTTAGGTATTGGTAGGTAACTTGTGTAACAATAAATAGATTTAGACACTTAGAACTAGATTATGAGTGGAGTGCAGTATTGCGTTAATGCGAGTGTGATATTTGCGCTCCACTCAGTAATACTAACGCACGAAAATGTGCGCTGGTATTACAGGTGCGGCACAATGCGAACACGACCTTGCATTCCTATTACTGAAAGCCAAACGCTCATGAGTGCGCGCTTCCAATGGGATCCCAATGGCAGCCACAGCAAACCAGCGCCGTGCAGGGGGCAAATCGCGCAGCGCTGGGCAGCAATAAGTAAATATATATATAGTATGTATATGCTTAAACACATATATATTTATAGAGAAAACACTATAGAGAAAACACTCTCCACCATTGGCCTCCATATAATGGCACTTTAGGTGCCGTTTTTTTCTACCACTCCACATCCCCTTACTTTAACCTCTTTTAACTTTAACTGCTTCATGCAGTTTTTAAAAATAAAATAAAAATGCTCATATCTTTGTGTTATGGTAATGTACTGTCCTCTTTATTTTGGGGGCAATTGGGGAAACTTTTTATTTTTAACCAGAGCTCTGATCTCTGGTTAATTGCGATTAGCGCAAAGTGAAAATGCGAGTTTGTGGGAGCATTAAGCAGCCACTTGTAATTTTTAATGTGCACCAGTAAAGGAACTCATGTTAAGATAGCCCCTCAGACCTAAATTGTTGTAAATGCTCTAAAATGAGGTTAAATTACATATTAAAATTATTTCCACAGTATGGAAAAAATTATAATAGTAAAAAGGAATCTGAGAAGTTATAGTTAAGAAAGAAGGGACAAAATCAGGGAATGCAACACAGGAACTACATAATGTAAATGCTTTAAGCCTTATCATATAAATATATTTCAGTCCCTCTCTGCTGAGCGCTCACAAGGAGAGGAATCTGTTATTGCTGGACATCGCTAGAGCAGTAAAAAACACCCATTTTCAGTTTAAAACCTGGAGTTGTTACTTTAAGTGCAGGGCTAGTTCACCCTTCTCCCAGCCTGTGTGTACTTTCAGTGTTCAGTGAGCTAAGTACTATAAAGTGCAAACCACATAAATAAAAAAAGAAAAGAAAATTAAAATAAAATCTATAGAACCTTGTCAGAGGTGAGATACTCTGAGATGAGATAGTTTATAAGTGCAGTAGAGTTTATATGAATTCTGCAGGCTGGAAAGACCTAACTGCTCATCATGACCGCTGAGCCAACATTCATTCAATCCTGCGCGACTAACATTTACATTACGCACATATCTGAAGAGTATATATTGTCATTGTTTGTGGTTTGTGTCTGATGTGTGAGATATGAATTGTGCACCTCACACAACTACAGATGTTACTGGCAGGGACAACCACTAATGAAACTATGTAAAATATAGATGATGCAATGCTGAATTATTTTCAGACTTGATTTCGCCTTTACAATGAGGACTCTCGGTAACTGTACAATCATCTCTATCCTATTAACATAAAGTCATTTTTATAATAGAAGAAAACACTAAGCAGCAGGTTACACTTAAAAACTTTTACTTTTATTTATTTTTTATGTCATTTGTGCGGTGTCCATTACTTTCTGCCACAGTCATATAAGGGGGCTGGGGTCTCTAGAATTAGACATATCTAGCTTTATGTCATAAATCTTCTAGAGAAGAATGAGCTGGCTTAGTGTTTAGTGAATGCAAGAGAAACAGGCAGTCAGATTTGCCCATGCTCAGAAGAGGACATAATGTTACTAATATTACTAGTTATGTTATCTCCCTGAGAGTAGGGGCTACAGTGCTTATTTTACAAAAAAAAACAAGCACATTGTTAGCTATTTCTTTACACAATCTGTTTCTTTTATTTTTATATAGTTTGTTTTTACTAAAAGAGCAATGTTTCAACTCACTTTAGTTCCAAGTACCAGGAAAAAAGTCTGGAAGTAACATTGAGATTCATATAAAGAGTGACTGATAAGGGGGTCACTATATATATAGTTTATTATTAAAGGGACTAAATTCACACCACAAGCTTATACCCTTTACTTTCTGTCTGTAAAGTCTGGTCAGAACCATGTTGGCAGAGCAAGGAGTTTATTGACTATAGCACTTTGGTCTCAGATGTGTACAAGTGCCTAGGACAGGATGTTCTCGGCACTAGTTTTCTCTGTAAGAGATTTTGAACTAAAGGACATGTTTTTACAAAGCTATCTGCAGTCAATTAGTCTGGGTCTTTCAATGTTATTAAAAATTATTCATATAATGTCCTAAAAACAAACACAAGATTGAATTAAACAAACTGCTTACTTGGCATAAAATAAAGTTACACTAAAATGATTACATATTTAAAGTATCCATAGCTTGAAACGCTAACAATGTTAGTTGAAGCACATCCAACCATGGTGTATATCTGCAGATTGTTTTTGTATCTGTATTTGGTCCAAGAAAATTCTGCTTCATCACTGTTATTTGATTTTATTTTAATCCAAACTCACTTCACATTATTTGATGTGTCTGTGTAAGATGTTTTTGTATAAATAAATAAGAATGTGAAGCTTGATAGATCTCACTTCTGAATATCTTATATTTGTGCACAGGGCCGCCATCAGGGGGTGACAGGGGTGACTCCTGTCAGGGGCCCAATGGGCCAGGGGGGCCCCATGAGGCAAGAACTAAAAAAAAAAATTTTTTTTTTTTTTTTTACATTTTGGCAGCCACCAGTGGGTACTACAGCATGTGAATTGTTATTAGTAGTATAAGCATTTGAGAGGATTTCGGAGTGTGCACTAAACCACTATGCACATAAACCTTGTCTGTTCCTTTTTAGGACATTTTGGCCTTACTATTGATTATTCACATCTTTCTACAGACTTTGAGACTAACAAGACCTTTCCGGAAGTCACCAATCCACCATTTAACCTTTAAATTATTGTTTAGGCAGTTCAGGGCCCTTCCTTTCAGCCACTGCATGCTGTTGTCATCATTTAGTTGGCATCTTCCTTTGCAAAAAATATAATCAGAACTCCATATTTTGTTTTCTAAATCTAATTTTTTCACAAAACTGTAGTTTACCTCATTACTTGTCAGGTTAATGTAAACAAGTGCTGAGTGTCTGTGTCTGAGTGTGTTTCTTTGCGTGTCTGCTAGAGTGTCTATATGTGAATCCTTATGTGTGAGTGTGTTTCAGTGTATGAGTGTGTCTGTGTGTTTGTATGTTACTATCTTTACAACAATTCCAATTTAAATAGACACTTAAAGGGCCATAATACCCAAATGTTTAAACACTTGAAAGTGATGCAGCATAGCTGTAAAAAGCTGACTAGAAAATATCTCCTGAACATCTCTATGTAAAAAAGAAAGATATTTTACCTCAAAAGTTCCTCAGTAGCCACCTCCCATTGTAAAGGATTTCTAAGCAGCATTTTAGTGTGTCTGTCCTGGGACAGCTTAGGGGATGAGCCTCGTGAACTCTCATATTATTTCACCAATCAGGTAAAGGAAGCTTACTATGAAATCTCATGAGATCACAGTAAGAGTTAATGACCTCAGCACTGCTGATGCTGATTGGCTGCTGTTCATTTCTTCATTTTTTTTATTTTTTTTTACCTGCAGCTGGGAGCAGGTGAATTATAACATTTTACACAGAACTTACTCTGCTGAGCTGAGGAGATTGTGAGGTAAAATATCTTCCTTTTTTACATAGAGATGCTCAGGTGATATTTTCCTGTCAGCTTTTTACAGTTATACTGCATCAGTTTCAAGTTATTTAGCATATGAGTATTATGTCCCTTTAAGAATAAAGTGCATATACGTTTTAGTCACTTGGTCAAAAATTGCACGTCAAAGGAGGGGGGAGGGGGGCCCTGATCAATGGTTAAGTCAGGGGCCCCAAAATTTCTAGTGGCGGCCCTGTTTGTGCACAAAACCCCCCAGATTTACTAGTGTTTGTCAAGTTTAAACTACATATTCAGTAGGGTTGTGCATTTGTTTTGTTACCAAAATCAATAGGTAATGAAAATGCAGATATTCGTTTTGTTTCAACAAAACAAAAATCCGAACAAATGCACTAATTTAAATAACGAATATAATTCATGAGTATATGCGTTATTCTTTACATTAGATGTATTACTTACCTGTAGTGTGCTGGGGAGCCGTGCTATATATGCGTTATTCTTTACATTATATATATTACTTACCTGTAATGTGCTGGGGAGCCGTGCTATATATGCGTTATTCTTTACATTAGATGTATTACTTACCTGTAGTGTGCTGGGGAGCCGTGCTATATATGTGTTATTCTTTACATTAGATGTATTACTTACCTGTAATGTGCTGGGGAGCCGTACTATATATGCGTTATTCTTTATATTAGATGTATTACTTACCTGTAATGTGCTGGGGAGCCGTACTATATATGCGTTATTCTTTATATTAGATGTATTACTTACCTGTAATGTGCTGGGGAGCCGTACTATATATGCGTTATTCTTTATATTAGATGTATTACTTACCTGTAATGTGCTGGGGAGCCGCGCTATATATGCGTTATTCTTTACATTAGATGTATTACTTACCTGTAATGTGCTGGGGAGCCGCTCTATATATGCGTTATTCTTTACATTATATATATTACTTACCTGTAATGTGCTGGGGAGCCGTACTATATATGCGTTATTCTTTACATTATACATATTAGTTACCTGTAGTGTGCTGGGGAGCCGCGCTATATATGTGTTATTCTTTATATTAGATGTATTAATTACCTGTAGTGTGCTGGGGAGCCGCACTATATATGCGTTATTCTTTACATTAGATGTATTACTTACCTGTAATGTGCTGGGGAGCCGCGCTATATATGCGTTATTCTTTACATTAGATGTATTACTTACCTGTAATGTGCTGGGGAGCCGCTCTATATATGCGTTATTCTTTACATTATATATATTACTTACCTGTAATGTGCTGGGGAGCCGTACTATATATGCATTATTCTTTACATTATATATATTAGTTACCTGTAGTGTGCTGGGGAGCCGCGCTATATATGTGTTATTCTTTATATTAGATGTATTAATTACCTGTAGTGTGCTGGGGAGCCGCACTATATATGCGTTATTCTTTACATTAGATGTATTACTTACATGTAGTGTGCTGGGGAGCCGTGCTATATATGCGTTATTCTTTACATTAGATGTATTACTTACCTGTAGTGTGCTGGCGGGCCGCTTTATATATGTGTCATTCTTTACATTATATATATTACTTACCTGTAACGTGCTGGGGAGCTGCGCTATATATGTGTTATTCTTTACATTAGATGCATTACTTACCTGTAATGTGCTTGGGAGCCATGTTATATATGCGTTATTCCTTACATTAGATATACTACTTACCTGTAGTGTGCTCGGGAGCCATGCTATATATGCGTTATTCTTTACATTAGATATACTACTTACCTGTAGTGTGATGGGGAGACGTGCTATATATGTGTTATTCTTTACATTAGATAAACTACTTACCTGTAGTGTGCTGGGGAGCCGTGCTATATATATGTTATTCTTTACATTAGATAAACTACTTACCTGTAGTGTGCTGGGGAGCCGTGCTATATATGCATTATTCTTTACATGTATTACTTACCTGTAGTGTGCTGGGGAGCCGTGCTATATATGCGTTATTCTTTACATTGGATATATTACTTACCTGTAGTGTGCTGGGGAGTTGTGCTATATATGCGTTATTCTTTACATTAGATGTATTACTTACCTGTAATGTGCTGGGGAGCTGCGCTATATATGCGTTATTCTTTACATTAGATGTATTACTTACCTGTAGTGTGCTGGGGAGCTGCGCTATATATGTGTTATTCTTTACATTAGATGTATTACTTACCTGTAGTGTGCTGGGGAGCCGTGTTATATATATGCGTTATTCTTTACATTGGATATATTTCTTACCTGTAGTGTGCTGGGGAGCCACGCTATATATGAGTTATTCTTTACATTAGATGTATTACTTACCTGTAGTGTGCTGGGGAGCCGTGCTATAAATGCGTTATTCTTTACATTAGATGTATTACTTACCTGTAGTGTTTTGGGTAGCCGTGCTCTATATGCGTTATTCTTTACATTAGATGTATTACTTACCTGTAGTGTGCTGGGGAGCCGTGCTATATATGAGTTATTCTTTACATTAGATGTATTACTTACCTGTTGTGTGCTGGGGAGATGCGCTATATATGTGTTATTCTTTACATTAGATGTATTACTTACCTGTAGTGTGCTGGGGAGCCGTGTTATATATATGCGTTATTCTTTACATTGGATATATTACTTACCTGTAGTGTGCTGGGGAGCCACGCTATATATGAGTTATTCTTTACATTAGATGTATTACTTACCTGTAGTGTGCTGGGGAGCCGTGCTATAAATGCGTTATTCTTTACATTAGATGTATTACTTACCTGTTGTGTGCTGGGGAGCTGCGCTCTATAGGCGTTATTCTTTACATTATATGTATTACTTACCTGTAGTGTGCTGGGGAGCCGTGCTATATATGCATTATTCTTTACATTAGATGTATTACTTACCTGTAGTGTGCTGGGGAGCCGCGCTATATATGTGTTATTCTTTACATTAAATGTATTACTTACCTGTAGTGTGCTGGGGAGCTGTGCTATATATGCATTATTCTTTATATTAGATGTATTACTTACCTGTAGTGTGCTGGGGAGCCGCGCTATATATGTGTTATTCTTTACATTAGATGTATTACTTACCTGTAGTGTGCTGGGGAGCTGTGCTATATATATGCGTTATTCTTTATATTAGATGTATTACTTACCTGTAGTGTGCTGGGGAGCCGTGTTATATATATGCGTTATTCTTTACATTGGATATATTACTTACCTGTAGTGTGCTGGGGAGCCGTGTTATATATATGCGTTATTCTTTACATTGGATATATTACTTACCTGTAGTGTGCTGGGGAGCCACGCTATATATGAGTTATTCTTTACATTAGATGTATTACTTACCTGTAGTGTGCTGGGGAGCCGTGCTATAAATGCGTTATTCTTTACATTAGATGTATTACTTACCTGTTGTGTGCTGGGGAGCTGCGCTCTATAGGCGTTATTCTTTACATTATATGTATTACTTACCTGTAGTGTGCTGGGGAGCCGTGCTATATATGCATTATTCTTTACATTAGATGTATTACTTACCTGTAGTGTGCTGGGGAGCCTCTCTATATATGTGTTATTCTTTACATTAAATGTATTACTTACCTGTAGTGTGCTGGGGAGCTGTGCTATATATGCATTATTCTTTATATTAGATGTATTACTTACCTGTAGTGTGCTGGGGAGCCGCGCTATATATGTGTTATTCTTTACATTAGATGTATTACTTACCTGTAGTGTGCTGGGGAGCTGTGCTATATATGCATTATTCTTTATATTAGATGTATTACTTACCTGTAGTGTGCTGGGGAGCCGCTCTATATATGCGTTATTCTTTACATTAGATGTATTACTTACCTGTAGTGTGCTGGGGAGCCGCGCTATATATGTGATATTCTTTACATTAAATGTATTACTTACCTGTAGTGTGCTGGGGAGCTGTGCTATATATGCATTATTCTTTATATTAGATGTATTACTTACCTGTAGTGTGCTGGGGAGCCGCGCTATATATGTGTTATTCTTTACATTAGATGTATTACTTACCTGTAGTGTGCTGGGGAGCTGTGCTATATATATGCATTATTCTTTATATTAGATGTATTACTTACCTGTAGTGTGCTGGGGAGCCGTGTTATATATATGCGTTATTCTTTACATTGGATATATTACTTACCTGTAGTGTGCTGGGGAGCCGTGTTATATATATGCGTTATTCTTTACATTGGATATATTACTTACCTGTAGTGTGCTGGGGAGCCACGCTATATATGAGTTATTCTTTACATTAGATGTATTACTTACCTGTAGTGTGCTGGGGAGCCGTGCTATAAATGCGTTATTCTTTACATTAGATGTATTACTTACCTGTTGTGTGCTGGGGAGCTGCGCTCTATAGGCGTTATTCTTTACATTATATGTATTACTTACCTGTAGTGTGCTGGGGAGCCGTGCTATATATGCATTATTCTTTACATTAGATGTATTACTTACCTGTAGTGTGCTGGGGAGCCGCTCTATATATGTGTTATTCTTTACATTAAATGTATTACTTACCTGTAGTGTGCTGGGGAGCTGTGCTATATATGCATTATTCTTTATATTAGATGTATTACTTACCTGTAGTGTGCTGGGGAGCCGCGCTATATATGTGTTATTCTTTACATTAGATGTATTACTTACCTGTAGTGTGCTGGGGAGCTGTGCTATATATGCATTATTCTTTATATTAGATGTATTACTTACCTGTAGTGTGCTGGGGAGCCGCTCTATATATGCGTTATTCTTTACATTAGATGTATTACTTACCTGTAGTGTGCTGGGGAGCCGCGCTATATATGTGATATTCTTTACATTAGATGTATTACTTACCTGTAGTGTGCTGGGGAGCTGTGCTATATATGCGTTATTCTTTACATTAGATGTATTACTTACCTGTAGTGTGCTGGGGAGCTGCGCTATATATGCGTTATTCTTTACATTAGATGTATTACTTACCTGTAACTTGCTGGGGAGCTGCGCTATATATATGCGTTATTCTTTACATTAGATGTATTACTTACCTGTAGAGGGCTGGGGAGACGCGCTATATATTAGTTATTCTTTAGATTAGATGTATTACTTACCTGTAGTGTGCTGGGGAGCCGTGTTATATATATGCGTTATTCTTTACATTAGATGTATTACTTACCTGTAGTGTGCTGGGGAGCCGTGTTATATATATGCGTTATCCTTTACATTAGATGTATTACTTACCTGTAGTGTGCTGGGAGCTGTGCTATATATGGTTTATTCTTTATATTATACTAGTCCTAAAGCCCGTTCACACGGGCCATTTTTTGCAGGGTACAGCAGTCCCAACCCTTGCGCTCTCTCCCTGGCCCTCTCTTTTGCTCTCTCTCCCCCCTCTCTTTTGCGCTTTCTCTCCACCTCTCTTTTGAGATCTCTCTCCCCCTCTGTTTTGAGCTCTCTCTTCCCCCTCTTTTGCGCTCTCTCTCCCCCCTCTTTTGCACTCTCTCTCTCCCCTCTCTTTTGAGCTCTCTCTCTCCCCCCTCACTTTTGCGCTCTCTCTATCCCACCCTCTTTTGCGCACTCTCTCCCCCCCTCTTTTGCGCTCTCTCCCCCCTCTTTTGCACGCTCTCCCCTCCTCTTTTGCGCTCTCTCCCCTCTATCTCTCTCTCTCCCCTCTCTCTCCCCCTCTCTCTCTTTCTCCCCTCTCTCTCTCCCCCTCTCTCTCTCCCCTCTCTCTCCTTTCTCTCTCCCCTCTCTCTCCCTCTCCCCTCTCTCTCCTTTCTCTCTCCCCTTCTCTCTCTCTCTCTCTCTCTCCCTCTCTATCTCCCCCCTCTCTCTATCACTCCACCTCCACTCTCTCTCTCCCTCCCCCTCCCCTCTCTCTCTCCCTACCCTCTCTCTCTCCCCCTCACCTCTCTCTCTCCCCCTCACCTCTCTCTCTCCCCCTCCCCTCTCTCTCTCCCCCTCCCCTCACTCTCTCACTCTCACTCCCCTGTCTCTCTCACTCCCCCTCCCCTCTCTCTCTCTCTCCCTCCCCCTCCCACTCTCTCTCTCCCTCCCCCTCTCTCTCTCCCTCCCCCTTCTCTCTCTCCCTCCCCCCCTCTCTCTCTCCCCCTCTCTCTCTCCCCTCTCTCTCTCTCCTTTCTCTCTCCCCTCTCTCCTTTCTCTCTCCCCTCTCTCTCCCTCTCTCTCCCCTCTCTCTCTCTCCCCCCTCTCTCTCCTTTCTCTCTCCCCTCTCTCTCTCTCCCTCTCTATCTCCTCCCTCTCTCTCTCACTCCCCCTCCCCTCTCTCTCTCCCTCCTCTCTCTCTCTCCCCCTCCCCTCTTTCTCTCCCCCTCCCCTCTCTCTCCCCCTCCCCTCTCTCTCTCACTCCCCCCTCTCTCTCACTCCCCCTCCCCTCTCTCTCTCTCTCTCTCCCTCCCCCTCTCTCTCCCTCCCCCTCTTTCTCCCTCCCCCTCTCTCTCTCTCTCTCTCTCTCTCTCTCCCTCCCCTCTCTCTCTCTCTCCCTCCCCCCTCTCTCTCCCCTCTCTCTCTCTCTCTCTCTCTCTCCTCCTCCCCCTCTCTCTCTCTCTCTCTCTCTCTCTCTCTCTCCTCCCCTCTCTCTCTCCCCCTCCCCCTCTCTTTCTCTCCCCCCCTCTCTTTTGATCTCTCTGTCCCCTTTCTTTTGCTCTCCCTCCCCCTCTCTTTTGCTGTCACTCCCCCTCTCTTTTGCTCCCTCTCTTGTGCTCCCTTTCTCTCCCCTCTTGATCTCTCTCTCCCCACTTGATCTCTCTCACCTTTCTTATCTTTTTCCTACCCCCTCTCTCCCCTCTTTTGAGCTGTTTTGAGCTCTCACTGCACAGCCTTTCACGGACCGCCTGACCCCACCCCTTCACGATTGACCACGCCCCCTCACAGCCCTCACGCTCAGCCACGCCCCCTTCATGCCTCCGGCCACGCCCCCGGCCACGCTCGGTCACGCACACTTCTGCTTGCACTGAAGAGCAGAGACTTAGGGACTCTCAAAGGCCAGGTGTGTTTGTCCTCGTGCTGTGCTGTCTACAGCGCATGACAGCTTCGGACAAACACACTTGGCCTTTTATTATATAGGATGTATTACTTACCTGTAGTGTGCTGGGGAGCCGCGCTATATATGCGTTATTCTTTACATTAGATGTATTATTTACCTGTAGTGTGCTGGGGAGCCGCGCTATATATGCGTTATTCTTTATATTATATGTATTACTTACCTGTAATGTGCTGGGGAGCAGTGCTATATATGCGTTATTCTTTACATTAGATATATTACTTACCTGTAGTGTGCTGGGGAGCTACGCCATACATGCGTTATTCTTTACATTAGATGTATTACTTACCTGTAGTGTGCTGGGGAGCCGTGCTATATATACATTATTCTTTATATTAGATGTATTACTTACCTGTAGTGTTTTGGGGAGCCGTGCTCTATATGCGTTATTCTTTACATTAGATGTATTACTTACCTGTAGTGTGCTGGGGAGCCGTGCTATATATGTGTTATTCTTTATATTAGATGTATTACTTACCTGTAGTGTGCTGGGGAGCCGTGCTATATATGTGTTATTCTTTAAATTAGATGTATTACTTACCTGTAGTGTGCTGGGGAACCGTGCTATATATGTGTTATTCTTTACATTAGATGTATTACTTACCTGTAGTGTGCTGGGGAGCCGTGCTATATATATGTTATTCTTTATATTAGATGTATTACTTACCTGTAGTGTGCTGGGGAGCCGTGCTATATATAAGTTATTCTTTATATTAGATGTATTACTTACCTGTAGTGTTCTGGGGAGCCACGCTATATATACGTTATTCTTTATATTAGATGCATTACTTACCTGTAGTGTGCTGGCGAGCCGCGCTATATATGCGTTATTCTTTATATTAGATGTATTAGTTACCTGTAGTGTGCTGGGGAGCCGCGCTATATATGCGTTATTCTTTACATCAGATGTATTACTTACCTGTAGTGTGCTGGGGTGCCGTGCTATATATGTGTTATACTTTACATTAGATGTATTACTTACCTGTAGTGTGCTGGGGAGCCGTGCTATATATGCGTTATTCTTTGATGGGGAGCTACGCCATACATGCGTTATTCTTTACATTAGATGTATTACTTACCTGTAATGTGCTGGGGAGCCGTGCTATATATGCGTTATTCTTTATATTAGATGTATTAGTTACCTGTAGTGTGCTGGGGAGCCGCGCTATATATGCGTTATTCTTTACATCAGATGTATTACTTACCTGTAGTGTGCTGGGGTGCCGTGCTATATATGTGTTATACTTTACATTAGATGTATTACTTACCTGTAGTGTGCTGGGGAGCCGTGCTGTATATGCGTTATTCTTTGCTGGGGAGCTACGCCATACATGCGTTATTCTTTACATTAGATGTATTACTTACCTGTAATGTGCTGGGGAGCCGCGCTATATATGCGTTATTCTTTACATTAGATGTATTACTTACCTGTAATGTGCTGGGGAGCCGTGCTATATATGCGTTATTCTTTATATTAGATGTAATACTTACCTGTAGTGTGCTGCGGAG